>NC_081409.1:174219752-174404752 GCF_030272615.1 Cryptomeria japonica
ACATTGATAGCTGCCCCTAGGTCAATGAGAGTGTTCAAAATAAGCAGTGTTTCATTTAAGAGAAAGAAGTGTTCATCTAAAAATATTCTGTATTTGGTTCATACCAATCTCTGGGGTCCTATGAGAAAAAAAAGCTACTTTGGTGATAGATATGTCATGCTTTTTATTGATCATTATTCTAAGATGATGTGGGTTACATTCCTAAAGGAGAAATCTAAAGCCTTTAGTAAAATTAAATCATTTAAAGTTATAGTTGAGATTGAGACTGGTAAAAAATTGAAATGTTTAAGATTTGATCGAGGAGAATTCACATCTGATGAAATTTTTAAGTATTGTGATGAACATGATATCAAGAGACATATGTCTTCTCCAAGGACACCACAACAAAATGGTGTAGAAGAAAGGTTGAACATAAGAATTGTTGATGTTGCTAGAACAATGCTAGTACAAGGTAATATGCCTAAGATATTTTGGAGAGAAGCGGTTAGTACTGCATTCTACACACTAAACTAGATACTTATAAAGGAATGCAATATTAAGACACCTTATGAGCTATGGTATGGTAAAACTCCTTGTGTTTGTTATTTCAAAATATTTGGAAGTCAATTTTTTATCAAAAATGATAACTGTATACGGTGAAAACGGATAACAACAATGTTGAAAGACTAAATGAAATGAACCACAAAACCCTAGCCTAACAACAAAGATCCACCATAACATATGAAGATTACCTAAGACAATGCAAATTTAATGAGATCACAAAGATTATACCATCACATGTCCAATAGGGTTTGGATCCCCATTCCTCCTATCTCCATTGATCTTGCTTGATATATTTGCTCTCAGATTTTATGTGCACAAGAGCTCAACAAAGAACGGAAATATGGTTGCAAGTAGGATCGCATATGAATGATCGAATGCTAGGTTGCTTCAATAGAATGCATAGTCAGTCAAGGTTTGATAATAAAGGAAGCATCTCCTTATATAGAAGACACTATAAGAAATGGAGGGATAAGATTAAAAGGTGTAAAAGAGGTCGGCTATGATTAGAGGGTAGGTAAAAGATATAAGAAAATAATGAGAGGGTAGGTAGTGTAGAAATTAAGAGATGAATGACATGTGTCATGGGTAGAAAAGGTTAATGAATTAATTAAATAAATAGAGATTTATTTAATTAATAGAAGAAGTGGGATCAATTAAATAAATAAGATATTTATTTAATTTAGAAAAAGGATAATTTAAATAAATAAATGCATTTATTTAAATGAGAAATAAGGATAGAAGAGGATAAATGAATTAATTAAATAAATAAAGATTTACTTAATTAATATAAGAATTAGGCTAAAGTAATTAAATAAATAAGAATATTTATTTAATTAGACATGACAATTTTAGGTGTTTACATTTTGCCCCTCTTTGAGACAATGCAACTTGTCAAGTTGTTTCAAAAAAGATAAGATGAACTGATACAAAGTTGCCCCAAGATGGGAATGGTATGCCCCCTCGAGAGATTGGATGAAAATATCTGAAAAGATCACAGACAATCTCTCGATAAGAAAGAAAGGCTAGAATGGACTGACCGGATAGGATAGAGTGACAGAGTCACGGGATAAGGAAGACTGACTTGAGAAATGAGGGCTAGGGCTAGGGCTAGGGCTAGGGCTAGGGCTATGGCTAGGGCTAGGGTAGCCTATAAGATAGACCACAAGGGGAAAACATCCTCATTGTCATCCATACATCCAAGAGATTAGAGTGCAGAGATAGCAGAGAGCAGTCAACAGCGATGGCATTGGTGCATAGATTTGATCGTGTTCGCCGATTTCAGAGGCCAGCAGATGCAGGAGAGCCAATGAGTACCTCAAAAAACCCTTTTGTACTTTGTTGCAATAAATTGTTGTCATTAATGCATGCTAGGTAAGGTAATAAATGCACTTTAGGATAATATCCAAAAAATGTCAAAAACATGTAGGCGCGTCTGCGTTGGTGCCAGGTGCGTCTATGTTGGCTAGGCGCATCTGTGTTTGTGCTAGGCGCGTCTATGCTCGGAAATGCGTTTGTGCAAAATGCGAGCGCGTCTGCGTTGTGCAGACGTATTTGTGAAATAAGGGCACGTTTGTGCAAGACAGGCACGTTTGTGCAGAGAAGAGGCACGTTTGTGTATTTCAGGCACGTCTGTGTAGAGAAGGCATGTTTGTGCAGTCTTTAAGCGCGTTTATGTCTTCAAGGTCGAATCGGCAATTCTGTGATGAACATACGCTGTCGATTGGATAAGCTGCTGAGAGGATTCACTCAAACAGGTCCTCTAGGGAAGACTAGGATAGATCGAGGCACTTTGTGATGAAGAGTGAGTACCAAGACATAGTACTTTGTGATGAACAGGGATTACCAATAGGAGTAGCACTTTGTGATGAACAGGGAGTGCAAATATGAGTAGCACTTTGTGATGAACAGGGAGTGCAAAATACGTAGTACTTTGTGATGAACAGGTAGTACCACTAGGATAGAAGCAACACTTTGTGATGAACAGTGAGTGTCACTAGGATAGAAGCAACACTTTGTGATGAACAGTGAGTGTCACTAGGATAGAAGCAACACTTTGTGATGAACAATGAGTGTCACTTGGATAGAGTATCATAAGCACTTAAGATAAAAAGAAGCATTTTGTGATGAACAGGGAATGCCACTATGATTGACATGATTGATTTGCTTGACTGTAGGAGTATTTGCCTATGCTGGAGTCACGAGAGAGATTCTCATTGACGCAAAGATTATGACTAGAGCTGACATTCGAGGACCAAGCTGTAATTGAGGTTATGGGTCTGAGATACATTCTGTATGTGCCTGAGTTTCGGGTGAACATGGGTTTGCTGATTGCTTTAGCCGAGAGATGGCATTCTGAGACATGCACTTTTCATTTGCCAATGGGTGAGATGATAGTCACCTTAGAGGATGTATACAGGATATTGAGGATACCGATCAATGGGGAGCTGATACCCTATGATCGAGATAGAGATAGGGAGGCCCTGAGACGAGTGTTTCAGGATCTAGGACTAGAGATGAGGGCTAGACACGTGGCATGGGATACCATGACAACGACAGGACTGGCACTACCAGCAATGCTAGGAGGAGTGATCAGTGGGTTCTTGTGTCCAGACAGGGTGACACGAGGGTTGGCTATGGGCTGGGGGAGAACCTTGGAGATATTCATTACACAGCACACCAGATATGCCTGGGGACCGTGCATGCTGGCACACTTATACTATGAGCTGCATTAGTTTGTGTATCATGGATCCGTAGGATTGGGCTACGGAGTTACATTGCTACAGGTGTGGGCATATGAGCATCTGTCGGTGACCTGACTCATACATTTTAGGGGTAGGGGTCATAGACGCATCTTTGTTCATTTGTATGATATGATTACATCATAGCCATGGATTGGTAGGTTGGAGCATTGGCATCGAGTCCTGGATGAGATCGACACTGTGATATGGAGGCCGTACCGTGAGTGCGAGCAGTGGGAGGAGGATGCAGTGGATCTACCCTATACCTTCTGGAGTAGATATCCGATTGGGCGGACGACCTATGTATTGGAGAGACAGCTAGTTGACAGGGCATGCAGGCAGTTTGGTAGGATCCAGCGGATGCCATGGGCTTCCAGGATGTATGCTCAGATAGTCAGAGATCAAACACACTTTGGGCCACTGTTGTCGTATGATTAGGCCGTGATGTAGCTGGTAGAGATGGTGCCTATGCCATGGGATATGTGGCCAGAGATTGAGGATGCAGGCATGGATGCAGAGTACATGACATATTGGGCTGAGCATCCCTTTCCATGACTGACAGACCCAGGGGAGCCTCTATATGGAGATGGTGGTGGGGATGGGGATGATGATGGAGATGATGGAGGTAGAGGATGATAGAGGAGGTGGTGTGTAGTTGGAGAGAGGAGGGTGGCTCCATAGAGAGAGGGTGGGGAGGAGAGACAGGCTCGGGTGATGAGGGGTCACGGTGGATTACCACTACAAGTGCCAGCAGCACAGGGTCCTAGACAGGTGCAGGGATAGGGACAGAGGTAGGTACAGCTAGAGGTATAGGTACCAGTATAGGGGGAACCACAAGTAGAGGCACAGGGGGCCGAGGAGGAGGAGGATGAGTTACTTGAGCTGAGGGAGATCTGCTAGGGACAGGCAGATGAGATTCAGGACTTGGCGAGGGAGACAGCCAGGCTCAGGAGGTGACTGAGGGACACAGAGCATGAGCGGGATCAGGCTATCCAGTGCTATACTGAGTTTGAGACAGCACTGAGGGCTGGGAGGCAAGCGGTAGAGGATATAGGGGCTGGATATGCCTATGTTCTGCGGGCAGGGGAGGAGATAGGTTATTGGCGAGACCTATATTATGGGGTAGTGCCACCAGAACAATAGGCGAGGAGCTTCCACAGACCATCACGGACAGTGATGGCTACGGGAGAAAGCGAGAGGAGACAGGCATCCAGCGGTGGGGTTATGGGTCTTCCACCACCACCAGATAGGGGGGGCAAGAGACATGATCTTGGGACGGGTCCTTCTAGGGCTCGGACTCCGTCGAGGCCTGGTGGCTCCAATGGAGGGAGTTCATCATAGCCATAGAGGGCTCCCTATGTATCAGTTTTGTACCATTTTTGTATGATGATGTAGACACCTTCAGGTGATTGTAGCCATATGATTTTGACATCATTGTATTATGACACTTATGATTATATATATGAGATGATTCATCTTTGCGGCAGCTATATGCATGTGTACCTATGTGATGAGATGTTTCATGATGTATGTTTCTATGTGATGCTTATGTTATGGATGCAAATATGTATATGATGCAATGCAATATTTTTGTTCTTTTATGTTTTTAAATGTTATGTATGATGCAAATGTGAATGTATGAAATATAGATGAATATGATAATGCAAATGTGAAATGTGCTAATATGTGTTGTGTGCACGATGTGATGCAATTGTGATATCTATATGTATGTATGAAATGCTTATATGTGGTAATGCAGGTGAAACTACATGAGATGCAAATGTTTTTGGTTTGTCATTGTACTCAGTCATGTGATAGCAGGCTACACGGACTAAAGAAGGATGATGGAGGTCAATCAAGAAAGGGGGATGGAAGATAGAAGATATGAAAGTGAAAAGAGCTTCATATGCATTATCATCATTGAGCTTTATTATGGCAAAATAGGTTATAACAATCTAGGCATATGTTCGACCCAGAAAGTCATTGTACCCATTTGCATGGAGATAAGACAGTTGCAAACGAGGAATGTCCCAGTTCACACTAGACTCTCAGTGTCCTCATATCCTTGGACAAGTCATAGCATTACTAAGAGACAATCCATAGACAGCAAAAGAAAATAGGTGACGATACCCCATCCTTGCCTTTCTAGTCAAAGACATCTTGGAGATAGAATCTCTAGTCAGAAACATCCCGGAAAAGCTAAAAGACATGTCACCAGAAAGATAAAATCAAAAGAAAACCAAGACTTGAAACCAACATCCACTGTAGTCCTCAAGTTTAGTGTCTCTTGTCACTTGTATAAGTCGTATTTGGTTGTGGTCACAATGTTTACTTTCACAAAAAGGATAGATAGCACAGAACCATAAAGTTGTTTGAGTCTGTTGAAAGATTTGATTTGTTGAAGCCCATTGTTGCTGCTGTGTCTCATCTGAAACTGACTGAATCCATGAAACTGATACTTTATTGCGTATTGTGCACGGATAGACTGAAGAAAAATAGAAGAAACTATACTCCTCGAAACATGTGATGCTCTCAGTTCCACACCCATCACTAGACGTAGGATTTGCCTTAGCCACATATAGGAGTTGATTTATTATGGATGGAAAGGGATGAAAAGGAATGTTATTATGAATGTCTAACCAATCTTGGGTAGATCAATAACAAGTCATGATGGGAATGTGTAAAGTTTATTATGGATAGATAGGCTGTGAGTGTGTACAAAGTGAAAGGATGAGATGGAATCCTGAAGGAGGGAGGAGCAATGTCTCTATGCATGGCGTTGGTGACCCAGTTTTCACTGTGGTACTTGCCCAGGGCGCCACCAAAGTGGTTTTCACCATTGGACAAAATATTTTTTCTTTACTTTTTTGATTTTTTTGATTTTTTGATTTTTTTTTTTTTTTGTATTTTTGATTTTTTTTGTATTTTTGATATATTTTTGTTTTTTTTGTATTTTTGATTTATTTTTTTGTATTTTTGATATTGGGATACTCTGAAGAGCTATGTGTAAAACCTATTAAGATGCATGCTATTGATAAGATCTTCCAAAGGTTTACCCTCTATAGTTGAGAGCTGATATGCACCAGATCCGTAGGCTGCTGTGATAATGTAGGGACCAATCAAATTCGGTTCAAACTTGCCCTTCTTCTCTTTGTCTTACTAATTTTTAGGATTTTCTTTGAGAACCAAGTCACCTACCTTAAATGTGCGAGGCTTGACTTTATGATTGTAGCTGCGACTCATTCGTTGTTGATAAGCCTTGAGATGATTAAAAGCAGTTTGTCTTCATTCATACAATAGTTCAAGTTCTTGTAAGCAAGAGACCCTATAGTCTTCATCACTGATAATGTTTCACAAAGAGACTCGTAAAGAGGGTAACTCGAGCTCAATAGGCAAGATAGCTTCAGTGCCATAGAAAAGTGAATAGGGTGTTGCTCCTATAGGTGTGTGGACGCTTGTACGGTAAGCCCAAAGTGCGGGATTAAGTTGGATATGCCAATTACGGCCAGCATCGTTGACTGTCTTTTTCAAGATTTTAAGGATTGTTTTATTAGACACCTTAGATTGACCATTACCTTGGGGGTAATATGGTGTGGAGAAACAATGGGTAATATGGAAGCGGTCATAGAGTTCACGAACATCCTGATTTTTGAAGGGATGCCCATTATCAATGATGATAGAAACATGAATACCGTATCGACAAATGATATAGTTGAGAATGAATGTAGAAATTTGTTTTCTAGTGACTTGTGTGAGAGGCATGGATTTGATCCATTTTGTGAAATACTATGTGGCAGTGATGACGAACTTATGACCATTGGAAGATGGAGGGTTAATCTTGCCTATGAGATTGAGTCCCCACTGACAAAAGGGCCAAGGAGTCACAATTGGTTGAAGTTCTTGCACTGGCGCATGGATGAGGTCTCCATGAAGTTGACACTGCTTACATTTCTTGAAAAACTGATATGAGTCTTTTTCCATATTGGGCCAGTAATATCTAGTCCTGATGAGTTTCTTGGCTAAGGTAGGACCACTAGAATGTGGACCACATATCTCTTCATGTACTTCACGTAACACAATCTAAGCTTCGTCAGTTTCTAAACATATAAGAAGAGTGCCATCTAGACCTCGACGGTATAGGATATCAGCTAAAATGACGTATCAAGAAGATTGGCGAATGAAAGTGCGACGTTGGTTATTGGATAGGTCAGGAGGTAGAATATTGTCACGAAGGTATGTGAAAATGGAACCATATAACTAGGACTCAGGACCAACAACCCATATCATTTCAGTAGGAGTGATTTCATATGAGGGAACCAAAAGGTTATCCACCAAGAACTCATAGCGGGTTTCATCCTGTTGTAGATCAATTAGTGAAGCAATTGGAGCCATGGCATCTACGGCTCGATTTTGCTCTCTTGGTATCTACTTAAAGTCTATCTTCGTAAAATGTAGTTTCAAGTCATCCACCATGCTTTTGTAAGGCATTAATTTCTCATCCTTTGTTTGGTAGTCATCAGTTGCTTGACAAATTACAAGTTGAGAGTCCCCAAAAACATGAAGTTCTTGGATCTTCCACTGAACTGCAATTCGTAATCCAATTGTTAATGCCTCATATTCCGCTATGTTATTAGTGCAGGGAAATGATAATCGATATGATTTTGGTATAGAATCCCCTTGAGGAGTTATGAAGAGGATGCCAGCTCCTACCCCATGCTGTGTGTATGAGCCGTCAAAGTATAGTTGCCATGGCTTTTCATGTGACACTGTTAAGATGTATTCATCTGGAAATTCTGAAATTAGAGGAACATCATCTATCATGGGAGCATCTGCTAACTAATCTGCGATAGCTTGTCCTTTTATTGCTTTTCTGTCCATATACTCAATGTCAAATTCACTCAGGAGCATCATCCATTTGGCTAGTCACCCAGTAAGTGTTGCTTTATTGAGAAGGTATTTCAATGGATCAATCCTTGCAACCAACTTAGTCTTATGAGTTAGCATGTAATGTCATAATTTCTGCGAAGCAAAGACCACAACGAGACATGCACGCTCAATTGGTGTGTAGTTTAGCTCATATCCCACCAATGTACGACTGATATAGTATACTACCTTTTCTTTGCCCTCAGCAACTTGTTGTGCTAAGAGTGCCCCCAGTGCTGTTGAAGTAGCTGATATGTATAGTAATAGAGGTTGATCTGGAACTGGTGGCATCAAAACTGGTGGATTCAGAAGATAATCTTTGAGTGTCTAGAAAGCTTGTTCACAATCATCATCCCATTTGAATTTGATGTTTTTATGTAGCAAGTGCTAAAAAGGATTACACTTATCTGCAAGTTGTTCTATGAATCTTTGTATGGACTGGAGTCTCCCTTGCAAAGATCGAAGTTGACTGATGTTTCTTGGTGGTTGCATCTCTAGGATGGCCTTAACTTTTGCTGGATCGGCTTCGATTCCTCTTTTCGATACAATGAATCCCAGGAGCTTCCCAGAGGTTACTCCAAAGACACATTTCTTGGGGTTTAATCTTAATTTATACTTTTCCAACCGATCAAAGATGACCGAAAGTATGTCCAGATGTGTATCTCTATCTATTGATTTACCCAAGAGGTCGTCAACATAATCTTCCATAGTTACGTGCATGAGTTCATGAAAGATAGTAGCCATGGCTCTTTGATATGTAGCACCTGCATTTTTTAGTCCAAAGGGCATGACATTCCAACAGAAAGTTCCCCAAGGACAAGTGAATGCTATTTTGTGCTGGTCCTCAGATGCGATTTTTATTTGATTGTAACCAGAGAATCCATCCATCAAAGATAACATTGCATGACCTGCTGTGAGATCAACAATCAAGTCAATATTTGGTAATGGAAAATCATCCTTAGGACAAGCTTTGTTGATGTCTCTGAAATCTGTACATATTCTAATACTACGATCTGGTTTACTGACAGGCACTAAGTTGGAGATCCATTCGGGATAATCAATTGGGCGTATGAATCTGACATCCAAAAATTTCTCAAGCTCTACTTTAACTAATAATGCCACTTGTGGATGCATCTTTCTTAATTTTTGTTTCACTAGTTTTGCCCCCAGTTTAACTGTCAAATGATGCATTACCAAATCCAAATCCAATCTAGGCATATCAGCGTATGACCATGCAAAGTTGATTTGTTGTTCCGTGAAGAAACTTATGAACTTTGACCTTTCTGACTCTGTCAAAGATTGAGCCAGGAATATGTTGTGTGGAACTTCTTCTATCCCAATGTTTGTTTTGATAGTCTCCTCTACCAACATGGATGACTTTTCCTCATATGATGCTAGGAGAATATCGAGCCTTCCATCTTCAGGTGCCTCAGAGAGGTTTTTGCCCTCAGATACATCCTTTATTTTTACTTTTTTGGGGTCAGACAGTGCCACAATGTGGTTTTCGCCATAAGACCCTTGGTTTGTTTTTATTTTTATATTTTTGCAACTAGAAGGCCCACCACCCTCACCAAAATATGCCACGCTATTGAGTTCTATAGTGTATCCCGCTTTATGGTCCCCAGGGGGAAGATCATCATGTATGCCAAGATAGTCAATAAAAGCTTCATCATTTTGGCATGTGTCAAACTGTACAGGTCCTTCATGGTCCCAGTCAATAAGTTGGTGGTGAAAAAGGGGAAGGCCTTTGATGTGTTCGAAGTTAGTAGGGCTAAGAGTGAAGATGCAGTTATATTCAGGTATGTCGAGGTAGTTATCAAGGTCATCGTTGGCACTCTCCTCATCAGTCTCGATCCTGAATGAATCCAAATTATCATCACTAGTAGTGCATTCTGGGACAGGTGTTCTCATTCTATGTGATTTCAACCTAGAACCTAGAGACAAGGACTGTGTGGGATCCTCAGGGATTGTTTCTTGACCAACTTTGAATTTTCTATAAAATTCCTCTTCTTTTGTGGGTTCAACTGGCTCTCTGAATATCTCGGTGAGCTCGTAGTCACTAGAGGATTTGTCTGAACCCCATTCCCATTCATTGGAGTCTATGGAATAGTGATTCTCTTGTTGAATTTTGGCAGCTTTGATTTGTAATGCTTCTTTTGTCCTTTGAGTGTGGACCTTGGAAGTCACAAAACCAAGTCCCTTCGAGCATTCCTTTTTGAATGTCAATTCAGGTTGTAAAGGTTCAATGATGCCTTCCTTCCTTAAGCCAAGAGGGCTTTTTCCATCATACCCAAATTTTTGTAGGATCTTGAATCCTTTGCCATACTTTTCACATGGGAGGCTGATGTGATCTTGTGTGTCGTTTTCAAGGTCTTTGTAAAGCATGTTGTATAAGTCTTCCTCCTCCAATTCACCTCATCTTTGAAAGATGGTAAGGTCCCATTTGAGTATAATGATAGATACCTGCTTATTAGGATGTGGTCTTCCATATTCTTTTGGTGAACTCATGACTTGTCGTAAGTACATGGTTTGATTCAAAGTGTATTCACCCATGCCCTTGTCCTGGAATTTTCCTTTAAGCTCACCTTGTTTTGAGGTTGAAGGTTTTAATGATTCTGGATCAATGTATGCAGAAGAAGGAACAACTTCCCTATTACTTGGGATGATCATTTCAGTTTTCGGTCTCAAGTTATTGCAGTATATGAATGGATTAGGATCACCATTAACTATTATTTTAACTCCATTGTGAGGAAACTTAATACATTGGTGGTATGTGGATGGGACTGCCCTCATTTCATGAATCTAAGGATGTCCTAGTAAGATATTGTATGTGAGATCTAGGTCTAGGACTTGACAAACCACATCCTTCGTAACTAGCCCAACTCTGAGAGGCAAGGTGACTGTGCCTTTGGATGAATTCTCTTCATCATCATATGCCTTGATGGTAATTTTGTTTGTAGAATTCATAGCTTTATCTAAATATCCCAATTGTTTAATAGTGCTCAATGTGCAAATGATCAGACCTGCTCCTCCATCTATTAGGACTCATTTTATTCGATGTTTGTGTATGAAGGCTTCAATGTTTAATGGTGCATTATGTGGCTGACTTATGGAGGCATCATCAGCTTCTGTGGATGTAAGGGAGTATGAAATGGAAAGGTATCCCACCATGGCTTGAAATTGGTCCACGTTCGGATCAGTAGGAACAGTAATTTCTCTCAAAATTTTATCAAGAATGGCTTTATGTGCGGGGGATATGCGTAGGAGCTCAAGGATGGAGATGAGCACGAGTGTCTTCTCCAACTATTCTACAAGGTCATACTCAGGTTTGGTTGATGAGGAAGCGATATTTTTAGCTGGAGCACCTTGAAAAGTGAATTTACCTCGACGAGTAGTGACATTACATTCAAAGGTAGGTTTGGAAGAAGATCCAATGCCTTTTAGGACAATATTGGGTCTTTGGGTAGAATTCTCAAGCGTTTTGTCCTTGATGATAATGGCAGAGACATAATTATCCATTGAAATGTGATTGATAGTGGAATCATAGTTATAGGATGCTCCGGTATAGTTGGTTTGGTCATCTGTGGCTTTAGACTTTCTCTTGTCATGTTTTGGGAATGGTTCCTTAAACATCTCATGCTCTTGGTTGGATGAGTGTTCTTCAATCTCAATGTCACCTCTATCAATGAGATCTTGTATGATGTTCTTCAGTCGGTGACAATTTCCTATTTTATGACCTTTTCTCTTATGAAATTCACAATATTCATCATCATTCCACCAATTTGGTTTGACCTTTGGCTCATATGGAGGAAAATCTGGAACTGTGATTACCTTGTTTGCCACTAACTTTTTGAAAATGGACTCAAGTGGTTCTCCCAATGGAGTGTACTTCCTTCGTGACTTGGAAGTTGTTTGAGTATTCACTTGATTGTTTGTAGAACTTGATCCAGAAAAAATGATTTTTGGTCGTACCGTATTGGCACCCACAACACCATCATTGACTGTGTTCTTGTTTTTAGTCCAAAATATTGGCTTCTCTTTTCCTTTATAGTCCTCTTTGTTTTCTTTGAATATTTTGATGACTCTTGCTCAATTAGGACCTTCTGTGTTGCTAAGTCTTTTTCAATGACATCCTTGAAGGTGGACAAACAAGCTTTTCTTAGATCATAGCCAATGTCTTTGTTGACATTCTGGGTGAACATCTCTACCATTTGTTTTTGTGGAATTTCACAAGAGCATCTGTTGGCTAGATTCCTCCATCTTTGTAAAAATGATGAAAAAGATTCTCCATCCTTTTGCTTGGTGTTGTACAAAGTAGTGACTGATATGTCCGTCTCTATGTTGTATGAGAAATGTTGGATAAATGCCTCTGCTAAGTCACCCCATGACTTAATACTAGGTGGAAGTTGGGAGAACCATTCCATAGCTTGATCACCTAAGCTTTATGGGAATAATCTCATCAAATATGTCTCTTTTGCTGCTACCTCAATGCAATCTATGAAAAATTGTCTTATGTCTGCCCTAGGATCCCCTTTTCCTCTATACTTATCAAACTTAGGTGTCACAAAATGTGTAGGAAATGGAGGCATTGGAATAATCTTGTCAAATGGATAAGGACATATGTCTCTCATTGTGTAAGTTGGCTTTGGTGTATTTATGTCCTCCATTTTCTTTTGTAAATCCTTGATTTGTTGTTCCAAATTGTTCTTAGGTGGAGATTGACTTCTTGGACCAAACCCCATGCCTGAAGCACCAATTGGAGGAGCATGTTGCACATATGGATGATATTGATCATACACATGTTCATATGGAGGAGGTCTATAATGATGCTGCATATATGGACCACTTGGTATAGAGTCATGGTGAGGAATGGAATATCTGCTTTGTCCATGTATACCATACTCTACAGGAATGTCATGAGTTTGCTCTAGTGTGTTGCCCCCAAATTTGACACGGGGTTTCCTTGTGTCGAATTTTTGAGCATGCCTTTGAATATCCAATGACTTTGGTGGTTGGTCCTTAGAATTGGAATGTGATTGAGCATATTTTTTGGCATAAGACTTCCATAATGGTTTGCGAAGGTGAGTATCATATGCTTGACCATGTGTATGTGGGACCTCTAGTTTTTGAAACAAAGATGATGGTGATTCAGGCACCATATGTGGTCCTCTATTGCCTCCACTATTAGGCCTCCTTTGATCCATGTTGGAGTGAGTTTGTTGTAAAGGTTGATTTTCCATTATTTGAGACATGTCAAAATCATGAGGAATTTTGGCTCAACTATGTGCCATCACTTGTAAAATGTATTGTCTATCTCTCCTCATTATTTCCTCAACCAATTGATTGAAATGGGGATTCATAATGGTGTCTTCCACTTCTACTAAATGTACAAAAAAGTTCTCCATATTGTCATTGTGTGTATCATTGTTGTTTGTAGTGTCCATGTTCTCAACATTTGGAATGTTTCTATAAGCATCCATGTCAGGTAATGTAGTATGATCAGAATTGAAAAAGACATCATTATCATACTCATAGGCACTCATGTTTGTGGACTCTTGAGCCTCTTTAGCTTCTCTCCTAGATTTTTGGGAACGGGTTTCAACCATGAACTAGGTATTGACCAAGATGTGTGAGACTAGATGAAAATGGAAAGATATGAAAGACCAAGAGTTGGATGGAATGTAAATGAATTTGAGGTGTACTTGCAATGTCCAAAGTGTAAGACCAAGTATGTATGTAGTAGGGTAGGTGTGGCTTCCAAAGAGATGATAGTTTCTCTTTATGAGGTAAGTTGACCTTGACTCTAAGTAAGACCAAATGAGACCCAAAGGTGATAGACCTTGATGAGGGACCACTTAGCAAAATGTTGTTGTATGTAGTATGTTGACAAAGTATGATGAGGACAAGCAAGTGACCTTTTGACTCAAGTTTAGACAAATGTGAATGTAATGCAAGGTGTGAAGAAATGATGGACTTTGTGAGACCCAAAGACAAGTTGAATGCTAGATGAAAACCCCAGAGAGACACCTAGGAAGCTCAATAAGTCTGATACTGACTATTCTTGTGTGCTGAATTATGAAAGTTTTCAATCCTTAACATAGACGTGCCTATATACTTCACAGACGCGTTCAAAGGACACAGACGCTATTCTGTCAGACACAGATGCACTTAAATGACATAGACGTGGTTCTGTCAGACATAGACGCGATTTTTGAGATGCTGCAATGTTGCTCAAAAGACACAAATGCATTTCTGCCCTTCACAGATGCGGTTAGATGACACAGACGCGGGTTTGTAAGACATAGACGCGTTTCTGCAAACTTTGTGCAATTTTTCCAATCTGTGAAGTTATTTGTTGTGACCAAATCTGAATGTTTGACTGTTTTTCGTGACAAGAGGACACAATGTTGATGAGGACTCAATGTTTGCAAGTGTTTAGACTCAAAATGACTCAAAGAAAAGTGTTTTATTTGATGTAAAATTGTTTTGCATACACTTGAACACACAAAAGACACAATGTTTTGATGTTTGGTCTTGAATGTTTGATTGTTCAAAATAAGTCAAACACAATTCTTATGGCTGGCCAAGACAATAGTTGTTGATCCCACATGGAGTTTGCCCCAAGGCTACGCTATTCAGAGCGGATACTTAGATGCTTGACCCCACTGGCTCCACCCTTGACACTCACTTCTTGGGGTAGCCAAGCATCAGTCCCCACAAAAAATCCCCGTGGTGAACTTTGTATCTCTACTAAGAACCGTATGTGTGTGGGCCGCTACCAGAGGTCCGACCTCCTGCCCCAACAACTAGAAGGATTTTGGCTTCTAAAACAAAGAGGTGCTAGTAAGGGCATCTGCTCGTGTGGCCATACATGCGGCACTTTTAGCTCTATAAATACAGAAGGCTCCCAGCTGGTAGGGGTTACGCCCTACAAATGATCAAATAAATTTGATCAAACGGGTTTATGGGGAGACATAGTGTCGGTATGAACTAATCAATACACGTTATCCATAGTTTTCACCATGAATACAGTTGTTTATAGTGGTTCAGAAGAGGTGGGTTTTCCTCGCTACCACTTGGGTTGTTCTCTCCTCACTAGTAGTCCTAATGACCACACGGGGAGACAGGCCCTCTAAAGATTAAACAAAAAGAGCCTATTGCTCAAGACACAAAAGACAATGGTTCAATTTTAGTGCACCAATTGAAGTGTTTGCTAATCTATGAAAAACAAGGCACACAATGAAAAATCAAAAACCCTTGCCAAGGTCCTACAACAAAGATCTATTAGTAGTTTGGATTGTTTCAAATGATCACCCCTTCCTGTAAGCACACAAGTTAGGTAAATTTTAAATCCAAAAGACTTTGTGAAATAGGGGCCTTCAACAAAATGATTTTGCTTTCAAGATAATCTGCACCAATTTTGTTAGCTAGATCTGAAAATGTTAGGTCAAAATAAACCAGATCTGAAAACCCAAATGAAAAACCGAATCAAAGAAGTCCAAAATGTAACAATTTCACATAGACGTGGTTATCAGAGACACAAATGCTACAAAATTTTTTAGATGCGCTTAGATCCGACAAAGACGCGATTTTAGAACACAGACACGGCTTCTTGTCGGAGACGTGCCTGAAAACTCCATAGATGCGAGTAGGTGCCGAGGATGCAAACACGATTCTAGATGTCGCAGATGCGGCAGAAAATAAAAAATGCAATTCTAAAGTATGCAGACGTGAAAATATCAAAATGTTGTCAGAAATGTCAGATCCGCAACTTCAAAACACAAAATCTGCAATGAGAGATGTTAAATGCAAAAGGGACAAGAGTCCCACCGGGCATGCCAAAATGTATACGGTGAAAATGGATAACAACAATGTTGAAAGACTAAATGAATTCAGCCACAAAACCCTAGCCTAACAACAACAAAGATCCACCATAACATATGAAGATTACCTAAGATAATGCAAATCAAATGAAAGCACAAAGATTATACCATCACATGTCCAATAGGGTTTGGATCTCCATTCTTCCTATCTCCATTGATCTTGCTTGATATATTTGTTCTCAGATTTTATATGTGCACAAGAGCTCAACAAAGAACGGAAATGTGGTTGCAAGTAGGATCGCATATGGAAGTGCAAAGCATAGTGTAGTCAAGTGCATAATTGAGTTAGCCAGTTGGTTTGATAATGAAAGAAGCATCTCCTTATATAGAAGACACTATATGAAATGGAGGGATAAGATTGAGAGGTGTAAAAAGAGGTTGGCTATGATTAGAGGGTAGGTAGAGGAAATAAGAAAATAATGAAAGGGTAGGTAGTGTATGAATTAAGAGATGAATGACATGTGTCATAGGTAGAAAAGGCTAATGAATTAATTAAATAAATAAAGATTTATTTAATTAATAGAAGAAGTGGGATCAATTAAATAAATAAGATATTTATTTAATTTAAGAAAAGGATAACTTAAATAAATAAATGAATTTATTTAAATGAGAAATAAGGCTAGAAGAGGATAAATGAATTAATTAAATAAATAAAGATTTATTTAATTAATAGGAGAATTAGGCTAAAGTAATTAAATAAATAAAGATATTTATTTAATTAGACATGACAATTTTCGGTGTCTACACATTTCTTTATCTACCGCAAAAGCTGAATATGTTGCAGCAGCAACTAATTGCACTCAAGTCTTGTGGATGAAGCAAATGTTGAAGGGTATCAAGGTAAACTGCAGTGAATTGGTAGTTATATATTGTGATAACTCTGCAGCTATTAACATATCTAAGAATTTGGTATTTCACTCTAAGACTAAGTACATATCAATAAAATATAACTTTCTAAAGGATAAGGTGGAAGAAAAGGAAGTCAAATTGGTTTATGTGAACACTAAAGAACAAATTGCAGATATATTCACTAAACCGTTGTCTATGGAATCATTTGAGTATTTAAGAGATAGGTTAGGGGTATCTACCCCTCTGACAGAAACTTAATTGATGGAGTAGTGCATCAGTATGGTCTGCATCATCAGCTTTATCTTTTCTCTGGATTGATGTAGTGGTGCTACTACTCAGGGGGAGTAGTTAGCTTCGAGATTCACAGTATTTTGATATCTATGTCATATCTTTGGCATTGATTTCAAAGCAGGAGAGAGATTCAGACCAGTTTCAGATTAGACTGCACTTCTCAAGGGAAGTTGCTGGGAATTTTCATTTTTTCATTGTTATATCTTCTATGAGAAATTTTTGGCATTTGTTGGCACTTAGATGTTTTATTTTTCACATCTAGTGTTTCCATCAATGCCAAAGGGGGAGATTGTTGGCAATATGAAGGCATTTATTATGTGTTGCATTGATGTCAACACTAGCTGTTATGATTGGTTACCGACAGACAAATTTTCGTTACCCGTAGAACAACTTGTGCTACCGGCAGAAGGGACTATCAGTTAGACACTACCGATATTTTTGGATCAATGGAATATGTCTGATTTAATGTGCTGCATGTTTCTAGAGTATGTTTTGGTCAGTTGGTATGGACCTGGTGATCGGATGCTATCATACATTCTAGTAGGCCTATACCAGTAAGGGTTTAGGGCTTTACTGACAGAGCTTTTACTAAGAATCTTTGACAAGATGCATAAGTGGTGTTAGTACAGCTTCTAGATGAAATTCATGATGCAGAAGGTGATCTTTGTTCGTGCCTCGACTAATTGGAGACATTGCTTTGGTGTGGTGGACCCAAATTAGATCTAGTATTTGTCTAGGTTATGGACCGGTATCATGTAACATGTTCTCTACACATTACTGGGATGATTTATGGATTGGTTAATGTTGTTTTGGTCTAAAGACAACATGGCATATCATTGTAATATGGATGTATGTAATGATCTTATTGTAATATCTTTTAGGTGGTTGACCTAATTAATTTAGGTCTTAGGGTTTGTATAAATTGATGTAAGATCTCATTGTAGATTATCATGGTTTTGTAAAAAGGAATGTTCAAGGAATAAAATGTGGGAATAATGTAGTATCATTTAGGTAGAGGATTTGGTCGATCATTGAAGATCGGATTTGGTTTATGTAAGAGGTCAAAGGCCTTCAGTATTGAGCTTAACCGAGACTGTAATCGGGCATGGTAGATGTTATCTTTGGTAGTTCATTCTTCTAGATTGTTTCCTAATTGTATTGAGGTGGTTATAACCTCTCTGTAGTTAGCGTGACTCCTTTGTAATGAGCAGTATGCTCTACGCAGTGTGCCTTCCTGCATGTGTAGGCCCCTTATTGTATAACATACTTTCTGTGGAAGTATTATCTGATTATGGGTAGGCTTCCCATCATGGTTTTTCCCTTTGCCAAGTTTTCCACGTACAAATCATCATGTTATGTGGTAGGGTTGCATTATGTTGATTCTTTGTTTCATACTTAATTTTTATTGCTTACTGGTATCTGTTTCTGCTATTACGGTATTCATTGTTTATGTGCTCTAGTTAAAGGTTATAAAGTGGATTGATTAATACAATTTGTTGACAACTGATTCACTCCCCCTGATCAGTTGTCCACTAGTTATTGTAACAGAGCCAAGCCTAGTTAGAAGCTTATACTAGAATGTTCTGTTAGGAACAAATCCAGTTAAGGACCACTTGCTTAAGGGATTGACTACAAATACCCTATTAAAGGTAAGCTCAATGGAGGATTTCAAATCCAAGCTAATGGATCTCCTGGTTAGAGGATTTCAACAACAAGCCTGTTAAAGCTTACCCTATGAGGGGATTTCAAACTATTGTAATGGTTAGAGAACAACAGGTTCCTAAGTGATCTAGAAATAACACTTCTTTATTGAATCAGATCCTTTACCGCTCCTATCTACCTTCACATCATTTTATAGACACACCTCCTAGTTCGGCAATAATCACTTTCACACTTAACTAAAATTGCCAACAACTCATTGAATCAAATCATTGAACTTATAAGAAAATACATTAGGTTAGTAACACAACACAAACACTAAAGTTCTCATAGAGATTACAAACACATTGGTTCAATCTTGATCGTTATATTACATTGCAATCAACTTTAAATTCTTCTAAGAATCTAAAACCACTCCTAGATCATCGCACTTTGAATCTTCAAATACATCACGCGTTTGTCACTTCATACTATGCATTTGATCATTCCCAAGATAAATGGTTATCTTTATGCACCAAAACCTTTTCAAAAATAATCACGTGCAACATGCTTATGTGGAATCTTCATCACTGATCGTCATTCAATCACAAATAATCACAACCAATCTCCAAGCTCCATTAGTTGGGGTTTTGCTTCTCAACTGGTTCGGGTTACCGGTTGATCTTCATTGCTTTATTATCGGTTGCTTTATTGCTTCATTATCGGTTTCTTTCATTGCTTCATTACTTGTTGCTATTGACATCAATGACAACACTTCCTAATATAATTCTTCAACGCAATCTTCATGCAATGCCAACAAGGTTTCAACAGTATCCTAAAAATATCAGACATACACAACAGTGAGATACTTATATTTTAGCCTAGGGAAGGCATTATGACAGTGCCCCATGATAGGAATAGTAGTCATAGTATGAGATAAGGATAATTTCATAGATGGAGATAGAGATAAGAAAGGTAATGAACCATACAAAAGGATTGCAGTCATCAAAAGAAAATAAGTGTCTCAGAACTGCACTAGAGAAGTGGTGTTCAGATGCAATTGTGGGTTGAAATAGGGTCACAAAGATTGCAGATCAATGTTGTTTGAGAATGCTATGCAAACTCCCAATTTCAAATCACTAAGAAAGGAATGGGAAGGCTTAAATACGCGAATACTAGCCTAGAGGGTCGAAGAGTGGTCTATAGGTTACATTTAGAAGCAGTCTTGAGCACATCTATAGCAAAAAAGGGTTAGCAATATGACTATCTTAACAGTCATATGCCTTGAAGGACTCATAGAATTATGTAGATGCTATCAAAGAAGAAATACAATTTTACAAGAAAAATGATAGTGAACAGTGACAGTGAGTTCATCACAATCTCACTTGGGTAGTTAAAGTAATTTTTGCATAGGGATCATGTTATAGTTAGAGACATCTCTATGTGCATAAGGCAATATGAAGGTCCTTCAAAGCATAAAGGAAGTTTTAGTCCATTAGGACAGTGCTAATAATCAACAAAGGAAGCATGATAAGGATATAAAGATAGTATGTTCTAAGGAAAGTATCCAAAAGATAGCATAATATCATTCATCATTATCACAAAATCTGTGAGATATGTATAGATAGAGGTCATTCTTTATAAGGCATCCATAAGATTTGAATTAACTATGATGACTTGTATTCATAAAGAATGCTTTGAGTTTAAGGCATTACTCAAAGTATTGAAGACAAAGATTAATGTGCAATTTATAAGAATTTGCAAATTCTCATAGAGATCATTTAAAGGGTCTCTGTCATATTGGAGACAGTTCATACACATGCAAGACCAATGAAGGATAGTACATACCCTTACTTTCTTCATAAACAAAAAGGGAAATCCTAAGTAGCACAAGACCAATGTCAAATGGAGATAGCAGTGAATGGCACCTAGGTCAAGAGCAATAATAGAATTTGCAGCCAAGGAACTATTATAAGGCATAATGAACCAATGGTATGATACAGTCTTTCTAGGCGTAGAACAAGCCTTTAGTACAATGATCAAGGATTAATAATAAGAATAATCATCATGCATTCCAAGACAATTTATAGTCCATGAAAAGGCATTGTTGCAGCTATGTTCAATGCACAAGCATCAGTAAACACAGTGAAAAAGTGTCACAATGACAGTAAAAGAGCAGATTTTTCAGTCACAGTACATAGATGTATTCCACCATACCCTGCAGACCTCTTATTAGTTTAATCTCACCAACTGGACATAGATATGATTGATACAAAATTAGTTTGAATAGAGGTTTGCTACACTGAAAGACATTGTAGGGTCTAATGCACTAAATTCATGCAAGATAGAGCTTAATGGAAAGAAAAGGTCATAGTAGTAGCACTTTTATTCAAGGATGTAGCAAATAAGGGCACACGGTCCTATAGTAGGATAGCTAGTGGAGCAAGTGGATGAGATACAAACTTCCATGACAATAAGCTTGTCATTCAAAACAATACATTTGACTATCAAGGGCAATATGCATGAAGGTTTCTTAAGATACTCGTGGTTTGCAACAAGATAAAGAAATATAGGAAGAAAAAATACTTGGCATCAAAGAACAAATGTGGGTCAATATCATCTCAGTCTATAACAGCAGTTAGTCTAACAATAGTGGAGGGTGGATTGATTGTAACATGTCTTTAGGACAGTGACACAAAAATAGATCAGAGCATCACTATTCAAAGCCTTCAAGATGACCCATAAAGATAATGAATAAAGGTCAATACACTATTCATAAATACAAGGAAGAAAAGTTAATCTTCGAAGCAATAGCGGTAGTTTGAGTAGCCCATGTTTGGAATAAGCTATAGGTTATCACAAAAAATATTGATAGTAGGGTTTGTTTTATCCTCTTTTTATTATAAGGATGTGATGTTGTAATGCCATAAAATAGTTAGTCCAGGGGTTAGTCAAATCAACATATAACTAAACCATTAAAAAGCATTATCAAGAAAGATTAAGAATAGAAGCATATGAGAGATAAAAACCAATAAACATTAAGACTTCACTCATGATGCTCCCTACGCCATTAACTCTCCCTTGTTCCTCTCCTCTCCAAGTTCCCAAATGATTGTAGCTCTCAGTAGCTTTTTTCACTATTTTTGGATGTCTTATGGAGATTCAATAGTATGAAGTAAATGCTCATGAAAATGCAAACATGAACAAACTAAGAAATGAGATATTATGTAACTAACTAAGATTAATATTAGACCAAAGTGAATTATGCTAAATACTCTCTATATTTTGCTATAGGTTAGATGTATGCAATTTTTTTAGAATCTGGATTATGAAGAAATGGGCTCTACTTATAGGAAAAATGGAGCAATGGATGGTTGAGATTGAGTAATCTCAACAAGGGTCAGGATTCAAGGGCTTAAGATCCATGTGAGAGATTTCAACCCAATCCTAGGATGACAAATGTCAACATGAGATGGGCTGAGGGAAGAGGGAAGAAGCATTAAATGCTTGACATGACCTGAGGGTTACTCTAGGGGGTAAGGTTAAGATTGGGTTAGAGTCATCCATTGGATAAAGCTTTTATCCAAGGGGTAAACTCTTGTGCAATGGTTAATTAATAACCAAAGATAAAGATGAAGGTTGAGTTAGGGGTCAAAGTCTCTAACCATGGGTGCAAGTGGATTTAACCATAAATGGTTATGTAAGAGCCTTTAATGGTTTGGAAGACTTTAGAGGTTAACCATTTGAAGACATAAAGCCTTAAATGTTTTTCAAAGACTTTGGAGTCTTTCAGAAGTGACTTCAAGTTGCTTAGGAATGTGACAATATTTAGGGGATGGATTAGGCTAATTAGGAAGCGGTTAGAAGAGTCTAGAAGGGGATTTAGGATTGCAAGTGGGTTTGGTGCATGAGGGAAAATAAATTTTTTATTAAAATAAAATTCATTTATTTCAACAAATAGGTGCAACTTGCATTTTTAGGAGAATGCAAGTGGAGGGATTTTAATGATTTAAATAAATGTTTTATTTAATTTATTTAAAAGAGGAAAGGGGGTTAAATGAAATAAATAGAATTTATTCATTTAATTAATAGGAGAATGATTTGAAGATGAATTAATTAAATGTTAGTTTAATTAACTGTTGGCTAGTGGGTTTTTAATCAAATAAATAACAAATATTCATTTAATTAAAATTGATAGATTTATGTGACTACAGATGTCATTATGATATAGTACATGCCATGGCCATGACAAATTAAGGCCAAATATTGAAGCACAATTGATTATTCACTGTCAAATATGACAAAATAAATTTGCACAGCGGTAACAATCATATAAAGAAGGAATAAAGCCTTGTTGTTGTAGCCACACACAAAGGGTAGTATAGGGAAGTAATCCTAAATTACAAGGAGTCAAAGTTGTCATCAATACAAATTTGAATTAAAATATTCACATAATCAGATTCTAGCCTTGATATGTCTTTAAGTGTAAGAGATCACATAAATTAAAATTATAAATTTAACTTAAAAATAATAGCTTTGGTGCACCCTTTAATATCTCATTCTTCTAATTCTTAAAGAAAAATAATAGTTCAACAAACCAGAAATGGTATATGCTACCAACCTCTTTCGAAAAAATTGAATATGCAGTCCACATCAGGATCAAAATACCTAGTTTCAACCACATGTACAACAAGAAATGGAAATCCATGGACGTGATTAAAATTGAGTAGGAGTTTGACAAACAATTTATAAGATCTTTGTAAGATCAATACACAGGAAATTTTGTTGTTAACAAAGATTTAGTTGTCAAAAAAAAAGGGACAACAGGGTGGGAACAGGTAATTGTCTCAAAAGGATAGTGATCAGTTATAGAATACAACACACTCATAGCCTAATAAGGGACTGTGAACTTGATAGAAAAAATAAACCTATCAAAGGTTGTAAAAGGATAGCAGTCAAATGATAACAATGATCATTCAAAGATGATGCCACAAAGATCTCAATCCTTAATGTTTTGGGTCACAATGATAGTGAAATAACAGAGAAAAGATGACACATGAAATGCAGTCATTAATTTTGTGTCATGACATATGAATACCATAATCCTAGCACAATGAAACATGGGACGGTGAGAAAGAATAAAGGCAGACATATTTTCAAAACATAATAAGCAATCTTAGCATTAGGTTGTTTATGGTCACATTTTAAAGTGAGAAGGCAATTCTCTTCAAAGAATGAAGACAATTAAGAATCAAAGCCATAGTCAACCATGACTGCTTAAGATGTGGTCTAAGAGAGGTTTTTTAAATCCAAACATGTATCCCCAATTTTGAAGGCAGATTTAAGATGATTTTAACAAGCTTTAAGTGCATCTCCATAAGATAGAGAAAAACTACGAAAGCCAATATGTCTAGACATTTGATCTAAGCCTATAGCAGCAACATGAGTTTATAGGGAAGAGATAGTCTATTTGAATCAAATAATTGTCATGAAGGATAATGCACAGTACTATCATAAAGAGCAGCAACTAGTTAAAGAACAAACACAATAAACAACCCTACATAAAAAGTTAAGTTAGATATGAATTAAGGTTTGAGAATAAAGTCTAGAAAAGGTTGTCATGGTCGTGAATAAAAAGAAAAAAAGTTATGTGAATGTTTGTTAGGTGTCTCATCAGTTAAGACATCATACACAAACAATTTATTCATAATCAATTCAAAGGCCCTCAAAGAAAGAGTTTCAAAAGAAATCAATCAGTTGAAAAACAGTTCCTTCAAAGCGCAAGATTATAGTGGTAAATCATAGTTAAAGGTCAAAACATGAAAGTCTTCAAACATCAAGGCAAATTGAGAGTTTTGCAGAAAGCAAGATGCTAGACAGTCATAAAAGAAGTGCCAAGGGAAAACAGTGAATAAGGATTTTGTTGCAACTCAAGGCACCAAATATGGTTCTCTACAAGATAAACATAACTTCTTTCTCCTAAGATCATTTTTTATTTCTTCATCCATTAAAGTTTAGGAAATCAATATGATTATGCATTAAAGCCATCAGATTTCCACAATCCATAATATTAGTTTCTTGATGCTTCTGAATTAGATTGTGTGCATTTTTTTAACATCAACGTTGATGTTAAAAAATTGCACACAATCTAATCCAGAAACATCAAGAAAATGATTATGCATGATTGGATGTTTATGGTGATATTGATATTACATCAATTCCTTTGGGATGAAATGAGTAATGTCACTGCTAACTCATTGCATATATACAAAATATATTAGACTGACTTGTGATCAATAATAAAATTGGGAAGTTCCTAAACCATCAGAATCGCAAATTAGTAAAATATTTAAAATTTAATAACTTACATAAAATGATAAAAAATTGAAAAGAAATCCAATTTGTGTGATTTAAAGAAAACATGCTGAAGTATATAATTTTCCATTATTTACTGGTATTTTTTAGATTAATCTCAATTTTTTTCCTAAATATTGGTTCAAGTATTGAGCTGTGAGCTTACAATTAAATGTCTATGCTAGTAAAACATCTGTTGCTTCCTACCTATTTTTCGTCTTGCACAATACCCCGCCTAGATTATATCTCTTACAGATGCACCAAGTTAGGTTCTAAGAGAAATCTAATAATTCTGTCAAGAAATGGTGTCTTCTTCATCTATTTTAGACCTTTCATCAAGAGTCTTAGGGTTTTCTTGAACGCAAGATCACTATCCATACATAGAGAAAACAAAATATTAGTAAGTAATTCTTAGAAAAATGAAATAATAGTGAGCCATACTCCAAGGTATGCTACAGGTCTAGACAGTAAAGAGGAAATGGCAAAGATTTGTGTTGATTTGTTATCTCTTACCAATAGAAAAAAGATCTCATAAAGATAAAAGACAGATGTATTCAAACTGTGTATAACGGTCATCAGTGTGTTTAAAGGGGAAGTCTGAAATAGCAACAATAATATCTTTATATAGACAATTATAACAATTAATAACATGAAGATTTGTTGTTAAGAGGTTAGCAATACTAGTAATGAGCTCATCTAGGGGCAAATACGTTTGACAGTCCAAAATTTTCATTCACAAGCATTACAGGGGCAGCGTAGTAGCAATCAAGAAATGATATAGAAACCCTATAACAGTCAAGGTTTTAGCACTCCATAGAAAATGTAAAGATAGTTATAGTCTTAAGAATAAAGAGAGATAAGGAAATTTCCAAATGAATGTATTATGCAGTTCACAGTGGTAAAGAGTAGATTAAGGCAAATGGAAGTTACATCTTCAATAATATGGAGAGGAACAACCATAGTCCAAAGAGACATTCAATTCATTTGACAATCTTAGAGAAGCTTCAATATTAGAGGGTAGTCAATCAAAATAATCCCCGTCAAAGTCACAGAGAGATAGAGGTTAATGGTGTCAGGAGAATTATCAAAAGCATCCAAGGTAACAGAGGTAAAGCCAATATAACAACGGAAACCATGATTGACCATGGCTTATATCAGAGATCTGAGACATAGAAGAATGAGATCAAAGGTATAATCATTTTAATGATGATTAAGGGTTATGTAGGGTTTGGGGAATCAAAGAGTTATTCATATGCAAACAAAGATGTGACAAACATGAGCAGTAAAAAGTGTATCATATCATGACATTAGAGAATAGTCCTTTGAAGCCTATGACAAAGCATTGAAAAGAAGTGATATGAAATATCATTTCGAACAAGAGCAGATTCAGATCAATACAATGAATAGTAAGCATTCTTTTTAATACAAGACACATAGACCTATGAGGGAGCACATCCAAGTCTCAAAGATAGAGCAAGTAGAACAATGTAAAATTCTTTTGGGGCAGTCATAACATGAGGTACAACCCTAGATACTACTGGATCAAGTGAAGGATGTAAAAGTTTTAGGCTCTAGAATACATACATCAAGCTAGAGAATTTCATTGAAGACAAAAGACAGTCCTCTAAGGACCCATAACAATGGAGGAATTATATGCATCAAGGGAAGGGTTTATATCATAACCAAAAGTTCAAACAACAACCCTCTACAAAAGAAAAACAGAGAACGCGTGTAGATTTCAAACCCAAAGGTCAAAGAAACAGTCTCAAACTTGTGAAAGGTCATATCACTATCATGAGACAATAAAACCCACAGTGATCTCATAAATGACAGTGTTTTAGGCAGTTACGAGATTTGAAAATCTAATAGCCAACACATATAGTCAATGACTCATCACAACAAAGAAAGACAGGGTATATTGCAGTCCTCAAGGTATAAATTCAGTCCAAATAGATAGTGAGTGCGTAATACAAAGATACAAGATCAGAAAAAGTGACATTTACAAGAGAAGATTATCCCTTTAAAGCATGCAAATAAAGTTAAAATTGCAGCATAATAGAAAGACAAGGAATCTATAATGAAAGCAAGGAGGTCAATACCCAATATAGTATGTAATGATTAAAAATGATTAATGATATAGTTAAAACCATTTTGAAAATGTATATGACAGAGCCCTAAAGATTGAGGCAAGTAAAGGGCATTGTCTCTAAGGCTGGAAGAACTATTACGAGACCTTGAAAAAGGTGTGACAAGAGCGACCAAAAAGATAAGAATATGTTAGACAACACATACAGTCAGCCAAGAGACAAAGATGTGACTGTGTGTGAAATTTCAAAGAAGTAATAGATGACAGTACATAGCTATGAGAATATTAAATTTGATAATCCAATCAATGACTGAAATATGGACATATTGATAGATGTATATCAAATAATGATAGCCTTTATAGCTACAACCTTAGTATCACAACCTAGAAATAGGATTCTGAGAAATCATTATCAGGTTAAATGCAAAATAGTCAATATAACCTCAAAGAGACATCATAAGGACTATCAATGAGAAAGCACTGAAATCAAAAGTCGAATTACTCAAAAATAGTAATGTCTTCTTGAAGTCAGTGACAAATGAGATACATTGCAGTAGAAGGTCTAAAATAGAGTAAAAAGTAGTAGGTTCAAAGTCACAGTGCAGTCAAATAACAAAAGTTTGTAGCAATTCAATTATGATAGCCAAAGAGGCTTAAAGAACAATGATAGCAGCATGGCACAAAAACAAAGATTTTGTCAAAGCTTCTTAACAGTGATTTAAGATAGAAGGGCAACGCAGAATATAATAAAGATCGGTACATAGTAAAGGAAATATACAGTGAAAAGCATTCCCTGTTAAAATCAAAGTGTAGTTTGACTTGGAGATCATTGTGTCAGTGAATAAGGCCAAATCGTTGATAAACAAATAATAGGAGGTGTAATCAAACTTCTTGAGTTCTCCTATGCCTAATAAAGGTATTCAAACTTTTGAACTAATGGTCATTTACCTTTTAGCAGGTAAGGCTGCCTTTGGTATGAATTAATAATATGCATCTACAAATTGTACCCTTGGGCCAATATACTTTTTGTTTCCTTCAGATTTGTATTAACTTATAAGGTATATGTATTATTAATTTTAGATCATTATTGTATAGATTTATAGTTTTCCGGATTAGTACTCAAGTCCTAGGTTCTATATTATTTTTCATCATTATGGTTGCTCAGTTGTAGATGGTTTGGAAAACCAAGTCACTTTACTTAAATTTCAGTATGACATATTTTTTGTTATGATATTTCCTATAGCTTCAACTTTATTTTTATGGGGATATACCATCTAAATTGGAGAGGCATGTTAATGTATTTTTCCTGGATTCCTGGACTTCTGAATGTGGTTCTAGCAGAGTCACAGGATGTAACCAGGCTTCCTGGAATAAATGCTAAGGTTTGTGCTTGCTAATTGATATTTTTTCCATTTCTTAATTATTGTTACATGTTCCTATACATTTCAGAAGTACTCCTTTATATATGTGATATGCATTGTTTTCATTATAATAGGTTTGTTCAATGTGCAGTATAATGTAATTCACTGTAAAGCAGTTTTCTTAAAGCATATGATTCCAAATAGGAGACTACAGCTGAAATTATTTTATGCTAAGTCAAAATATATTTAATAATGTCTGGCTCTTGTTCAGATCAGAGCTTAAGCTTATAAATTATCAAATTTTCCTATTGGATAATCCTAAAGTTGCTAATATTTTATCAAGTGGCCTCTGATCTTAGGATGACAGTACTAGCTTAAAAAATTGTAAGAAGTTGAACGATACCCACGAGATTAATTTGAAGAGCATGTGAGGCCCACCATTAGCACAATTTTGTTTCAAGGTCTTTATTTTTTTGTTGATAACAAAAAAACATAAACTAAAAAAGATCGATACACCAAGAATCTACGCTTATGGGGATTATAGGAGCCTCAATAATAAGATACACATAATACTACCAGTGGTATGTAGAACAATAGCAACCATCATAACCAAAACCAGGTTGAAGATAATTTACTTGAAACAAAAAAACATATTGAGTTAGAAAGCACAACAAATAGATCCACATAAAACCATAGCATAAATTTTCTAGACTCGGTTACGCTCTATTTACCCACACCTCATGCAATTTCAAGTTCTTTGTTAGCATGGTGGTTAGGTTTTATATGGACGATGATAAGATGCACAATTACATCTTCATTTTATAAGATTTTTTTTTTCTCATTTGTCTTACTCTTCCTTTATGATGATACGAAAATCAAACTTATTCATCACAACAAGTCATCATTTGAATATTTAAATTTATAATATCAGGCTGTAGTGTGACAAATAATTAGTAAAATTGTATTATTTGTGTAGAATGTCGATGGAGAGAGAAACTAAATGTGGAAAAATAGCTACTAAGTCAAATGAAGCACGATTAATTTTGTTCTTGTAGTAATTCTTTCTATATCCATGCTTTAGGTTGTACCTTAAATATTTTATAATTTTGTTCTTGTAGTAATTCTTTCTATATCCATGCTTTAGGTTGTACCTTAAATATTTTATGGCTGATTCCAAGAAACCTCTTGAAGTATGGAGATGTGAAAAAAATTCTAATTATAAATAATATAAGAAATATAGCTACTAAGTCAAATGAGGCGTGGGTAACTTTGGTCTTACAATAAATATTAATTTAGAATGCTGATGATATAACTATGCCGTAGGTTGCAACGTAAATGGTTTATGACCTATGCCAAGAAATCTCTTCAAGTATACCAATTATTAAAGTGAGAACAGAAAATTCTGCATACATTGTATAGAAGAGGCTTCTTTTTCTTATTCTAATACATTGGGTATACAAAGGAGAGAAATATGATTTATAAGAAGAGTCTTAAGTCGATATTAATATTAAGAAAATATCAATTTTTAGAGTGTAATGTTTTGGTAGAAACCCTTAAACTATCTTTGAGTGACTTTGAGCTCCTTTGATTTTCTTTTTGGTATTGGAATGGAGAAATTGTGCAAAGTGTAATAGCCTTGCTTTGAAAAAGTCAAGAAAAGAGAGTGTCCCCTCACCCCACCCCCACTATATAAAATTATTTGAAAAAAATCAGATAAAGGGAAAATTTGACGTGGATTTTCATTTATAAGTGGTAAATTTGTGAATTTTGGATGATTTATTGGGATTCAACTACATATTTTTTGAGACAACCTTCATTGATCTAAATCTCATGAGCAATGGTCACAATAACCCATATTTTATAACAACAAATGGTCTACTTTTCACTTATTACATCTAGACGATGCTAATAGGGTTGAAGAACAAACACTTATCTAGAGCTCACTCATCCTAGTACTCTTGTTTCTCAAGTGTGCTTAGCCATTGATTTTTTCCCTCAATCAAAACTACTTGGCTTGCTACCTCATTTGTTGCCATCGAGTTTTCCCTTAATCAATAATACTTGGTTTGCTACCTTGTTTGTAGAAGGTTTAGAAAGTGTTGTGTCTTATGAACAATTCCTTCTATAGCTCCCAAGCTCATTCATTTTTATCTAAATGGTACTTTTTCTATTTACAGATTTTTCATATTCTAACTACCTAGTTTTGGAATTAATCTTAGTTAACCCATATTTCATGAGTAGTGCATCTCACATAATGATAAATGGTCCACTTAGCATTCATTACATGTAGTTTTTTCTTCAATGGGTTAAACACTAGATATTCATGGTAAATCACCCATCCTAGTACTACTATAGCTCAAGCATATTTCACATAGAATTAAGTCCACAGTCAAGTCTACCTAGCTTGCTACTCCATTTATAAAACTTAGAACAAATGTTGTACCTTAAGAACCATTCTTTTTAGAGTGCCCTCTTTCATTCATTTTCATAAGTGGTGTTTTTGTAGCGTAAAATCATGGGATGATTTGAATCAATATTCATTGACCTATATTTCATGAATAGTGGGTTCGTGTCTCATGACCATGAATGATTAACTTAGCCCTTGTAACATCTTAGTGATGCTCACAAGGATCAATCAACAAATTTCTAGGAGGACCCCATCATAGTATCATTCTAGCTCAAGCTTTCTTAACCACAGAATTTTCCCCACAATCAATCCCAATTAGCTTGCATCATTGTTTGCAAATTATTTACCAATGGTTGTGTCTCTTGATGCATCCATTCTAGAGATCCCATGTTTAGTTATTGTAAGTGGGTGTTATTGCAATTTATTAAATTATGGGATGATTTACTAGAGATTCGATTGTGTAGTTTCAAGTCAATCTTCATTAGGCTGTATTTCATAAAGTGGTTCCCAAGAACTAATCTCCCATGACCACAAAGTGTCCAATTAGCATTCTTTTCCCTTAGGTGATTCTTGTAGGGGTGAAGCATTAGAACTTCTTGGGATGTTACTACTTTGTCTCAAGCATATTTAACCTTGGAGTTTCCCCCATATTCAAGCCCTCTTGGCTTCCTACCTATTTGTAAATCTTTAGTGTGTGTAATACCCTTCGATCTGAAGTTAATCCATGTTGAAACCCAAAATGCCCATCATACATTTTTAGTGGCTTTTGAGAATAAAAACTATAATAATGAGGGCCTCCAATAGTCTTAAATATAAAAAAAAAAAGCCTTTAATAATTATAGTTTATTTTAAATAATTCATCTCAAATATCAGTCAAGGGTCATGAACATAATTTTAAGAGTTGTCTTTTGAAGAGAAATTCTATGTAAGAAAGGGTAGGCAAGGAGAAGGAGACGTATTGATAAACCATTCTATTTTTTTATTTCTACTCCTTGTTGGAGCATTAGACTTTAGTTCCATTAACCTAAGGACCAAAACCCTTTAGGTCTAGAATTAGAGGTAGAAAACCCACAATTCCTTGGAGTGATTTCACATGGAGATAACCATTGTGCAGATTTGATTAATATGGTAGACACAACCTTATCTTAGAAATGTGAATTACAAATCTGGTAATTGAATTAGATTCTTATTTATCCTTGTTGCTGTTTTGTTAAATTTCTGCTCTAGAATATAAAAGAAGGGTATTTGGTCAAAGAGGAGTTGCAACCCATTTAATACAGATTTTGTTACTTCTAACCCCCATTGCTTCAAGTCCTATGACTATTGTATCTATTCCAATATACCAAAGTCTTGAAGGCATACAATTAATTGGTAGTTTTGTTGTTTAGGGAACAAATTCAGGCAAATATTGATGTAGCATTTTGTTAGCACATTTTATGATATTTCTCTTCCATTGATATTTAAATAGCAGCTATAATAGCCTGTCGTACGACTAATCATAACCGTTTAAGGGTTTGATATAATTTGAAATAAATTTATTTGCTATCTATACATGATTTAAAGGTGATCACATCATATTGAGGTTAGTAGTTGTTATATGATGCCAAGTTGCGATTTAAGCCTGCTAAAATCTTACCTAGGAAAATTTATGTTTTGTTACAAATAAATAGAGATATATTTCAATAAAAATATAAACTATCAGACAGGTTTCAAGGGATATTTATATTAAAATGATCTCCTCCATATTCTCTCACATAAAGCCAAAGAAGAAGAAGAAAAATATAAAGATCTCCATATCAAGTTAACAAACAAAAATTGAAAGCACAATCATTAAAACTCAATGGGCGGTCCCCTATACCCAAAACAAATCATATGGGTCTTGCCAGATTTGAAATGGGTATACTTCAAAAGTTAAAAGAGGGTGAATAAAACATTGTGTACCTGAACCTATGGTGGATTTTAACTCGAAGAAAAATCCATTGCAAGAGAATCTGGAAAGCCGATTGGACTTCCCAACTCCTGAATGTCCAATCAATTTCAGTTTGAAAAGATAATCATACTTATCATCTGCTCTTCTGGCCATTTAAAATCTATCCGCATAACCTAGGAAAGCCGTAAGAAATGCCCCTCTATCTCAAATGTATTCTGGGGGCAATAGAATTATGGAATCTTAGGGTTCAATCAAAACTAACCATTAACCGTAAAAATTCCCCGCCATCCTTCCTTTGGCGCATAGTGGAATATGCATCTCTTTTGTTTTTATTTTTAGTTTAATATAACTAATGTTTTAAAACCCTTCTACTATATATATATATATATATACACACATGTGTATATATATATACACACACACACATACGTATGTATGTATACATATATATACATATACACACACATATAAAAAACTATTGTCTAAGCATAAATTTGATGTTTAGTTATAATAGAAGAGTAATAGTCATTTATTTAGTCATATACTAGTCATTTATTTAGTTATTTACTAGGTCATTTATTTAGTCATTTTTAGCTATGTTGAAAAAAAGGACTAGAATTTGGTCATTTTTACTTGTCGTGACTAAAAGTTTTAGTCACTTGGTAATATATTTGCCATATTTCTACTAGTGTCATATCAATAACTAGCTGAATGGGGGGGTTAACAAACACCCCATTATCCTTCTGAAGAGAATCCTCAATATCCACTTGGGGGTCAATCTGTGGGGGAAAAGAAACCATTTCCTTCACATTCCCATTTGGGATTGATTTATCTGGCACAGATGAAGGTAGTACCTTAGCAGGTTCAGATTCCTTCTTCTACAGCGCATCACTAAGTAACCCCATAGGAGGAACCTATTGGTTGTGGCCAGTACCTTGACCCTCAATTTTCTTTTTACAGATCTTTTTCGGTTTTGGCTTTAGCCGGACATGGCTTCGCCCAATGACCCACTTTTTAACAGTGAAAACAAGCAAAAGGAATAGATTCATATTCCACCTTCTGCACCCATAAGCCAAGTTTTGAGATCAGAGTGACTTCAGATGGTAAATTAGTAGTTTGTTTTACGTTGACACACAACCAAGAATAGACTAGCCTCTTTTTCTCCGTAGTCATCAGATCCATAGAAAGAAGCTCACCGAAGCAAGTCGCTAGACCCACAAAGATCGCCTCATCCTAGTACTCCAAAGGGGTTCCTAGAAGATAGACACAAATGGGTGCCTCATTGCACTCCCAAGACTTAGGATTAAAACCTGGTTCCCATTTCTTTAAGGCAAGGGAGGTTTTACCCAACATCCAAGGACCCCTTGTAAGGACAGATCTAAGATCCTCATCACAAACAAATGAGAAGGAGAAAAAGCCATTAGTCATTGCCACCACATCAATCTAAATTTTCCCTTTCCATTTCTAGGCAACCCATTCCCTAATCGATTCAATATTAGGGCAAGGACCAACAAACTTCCCAACCAGAACCGACTCCAGGATAGACATATTTTTCTCCACAATGCAGTCCGATATGAAAATCAAGCAAGTACCCGAGCTAGGGTCCACTTTGTGAGGAACATGGGAAATAGCTTTACCTTTAAGCCTAGAGAAAAATAGAGCTTACCATGATCGGTTGCACCCCAATGAGGGGGAAACATCTATAGAAGAGGATTTGGGCCCCTCCACAACATGCTTCTCAAAAGCACAAGAATATTTTCCATTTGTCAAGATACATTGAATCCCACCATCCCAGACCCCGTTATCACTGCCATCCATATAATTTTCCTTTCCCAATTCTTCCAGGGATCCTTCCTGTGAACAAGCCTCCATCACTTAGATGGTTTCTAACAATAATGTTATGTTACCATTAATTATAATTACAAGAGATAATCTTATTTGAAGGAAAGGGGTCATATACACTATATTATTTTAGAGAATATATTCTTTATTATTCAATTAATATTATCCCTTCACTCACTTGTCATGGTAGTTACCTTGTAATGGTAACCACTAATATTTTTATTATTAATTAATTAATTTAGTATCAAAATATTTTCACCTAGTTTCAATAATGAAGGTACAATTCATTTTTCATGTTAGTTTACCTTGTAATATATATCAAATATAAAAAAAATAGATTTATACGGACTAAAATTCATCCAAGTAGTCATAATCAAAACATCTCCACAATATTAGTATTGTATTTTCATTATTATATTGTTATCAATTTATTATAATCATAGTATAATATTATTATATAAATTTTTATACATAATATATTATATTATTGATAATATTATTTTATTATCCAGTTTTTATATTATTAAATTATAGGAAGATAACTAAACTAATATATTAATTCATATTTTTTATATTATAAATATGTTTATTAGTACTTGACATTAGGCTAGTACTATTGCAATCGATTGGGCCAAATTTTGATTAACTCATTATTATAAAATTATTTTTCCACCAATTATAATTTTGAGGTCATTAAAATAATATTTAATTCACCTATTAATATTTAGGTCATTAAATTTTTAAGTTATGAGTTATAATAATATATAATACCTATTTCATGTTAACAAAAAATATTTATACCATAACAAATATAATCTTTAATATGTTTAAATTTTTTCTATACAATATAAGCAAATTCTTCTTTCTTCAATATAATTAACAATAGTTATGTTAATAAAATATAGTTTGTGATGTTTAAAAAAGAAATCACAACCAACACATTGAATATATGTATATTTTATATATTTTCATTCTAATAGTATATTTTATTTATTTATTTAATAACCCTATATTTATCACTAATTATTATTACTATCTTAAATCTTATCATTTCATTAAGATTTATTCATTTGCAAAATCAAGTAAAAATGTTTCAAATAAAATGTTACTAGCATGTTTACTCACCTCAAGGTTAATAGTGTTAATGTTATTTAACCACAATTATATATATTTTTTGGTATTCTTTTATATGGCTAAGTTAGGGTATTTAGAAAAGAAAATTAATAGTCTTTTTAATCCTAAATACCTTAGAGATACCAACGCTATAACTCACATTTTAATTGTCACAATACTATTAATATTTTTTAGCCCTAAAAATAGGGTATGGATATTTATACATTATTAATTACCTAACCCTACTAACATCACTTATATTATTTGCCCAAGTCAATAATATTAAAGTTATTGTTATCTTTTCAAATTTATTTTACATATCCAATAAACAAATATTTATCAAATTATTTAAAATCCATATCTACTTTTTTTAAGTTTTATATTATATAAATAAATAAACATATATATAATATTATTTTAGTTATTCTAATACAATTTAATATAATTTAACAATATAAAAGTTTGATAATAAAATAATGTTATTAATAATATAATAATAATATCTATAATAATAAATAAATAAATAACAACGTAATAATAATAAATATATTAAAATTTATAATTCAATTAAAAATACTTTAATTTTTTTTTTTTAAATATAATAATGAAAATACAATAATAGAAAACTCTTAATGCTTGCTTATATGTCACTACTTTTAATCTAACGTTAAATCTATCTATCTATATCTCTAATTGATTCTTAACATAATCATAAACTAAAGATTTAATTTAAGCCTAACCTAGCATAAATTTAATCATAATACTAATTTAACAATTATCCTAAAACATATAAATTAATAATATTATTTTAGTTAGATTAGGTTATCCTCATGCAATTTAATAATATTAAACTTTGATAAGAAAGTAATATTTTTGATTAAGTGAAAAGTAGGTTTTGAAGGGGCCCCGAAACCCTTTTATAGAAAGATAATCAAAAGATAAGACATTAAAAACCAACTAGATAGAGAAAAACACAAAATATAGACAACGGGCAAAGACAAAAAGATAGCGAGAAGCCAAAAGAGGCAAAGGGACAACACATAAATAACTAAGGGATAGTCACGAGCAAAAGAAACTAAGAAAGGTTTATGATAAGCTTCGTTGCTTCTTGCTCCAGCTGAATCATAGAGGGAACAACACTCTTTCATTCCTCCAGCTCCTTGGCATGCTGAGTCATCTTCCTAGTACTAGCTTGAGTTATTTTTCCATGACCAGTAGTCCCCCCTTCAAGATTTAGAACCTTATCATCGATAGTATCAATAATATTTTTTTCTTGATGGATCTATTCTAGTTTGCTAATCATCACACTAAAGATGTTGGCAGAGGCTTTCATAATTTTTTGGCTTTGTTCTCCAATTTTCTATAGGGTGTTCTCATGATTGAGAACCTGATTTTCCAAATCATTGAATGTAGCCTCCACACCCTTAGATTGAGATCCATATGCACCAGCAATAGCCTCTACATCGTTGATGGCTTTTGTTAATTCTTCCAGGTAGTTAGGCAGGATATTGAGCTTACCTGTTCCAATAGCTTCTAAGGTATCCACTTTCCTAGATGAATCCTCTTGTTTGTTCTTCAAACTATCCATCTTTGAATAGACCCAATCAATAATCTTGCAGAACTCCATCATCCCACTCTTTGCGGTATTCAACATGGTTAAAGGAGAGTTTTCACTATGAATGTTGATCTCAGGGGTAGTATTATCTAAGGTCTCCATGTTAACACCAGTAGTTTTATCATTGGGAGACAGATTATTACCTTCCTTCACTATCTTCCCATCTTCTTCAACATCATCTGTCCTTTTATTGGGATCCTGAGGATTGGGTTAGATATTTAGAAAATCATTTACTTTTTCTGGGCCGATATCAGTGGTCATAAGGCTCTACTTGTTTTTCTCCTTTAGTGGTCAGGTAACATAATCAATATTAGTCTCCATCCCCTCATCATCCTATTCATCATATTCAAGCCCTATGTCCTCCTCCTGAACCTCACTCCTTTTTCCTTTAACCCATTTTCCATCTTTATTTTTTCTAGACCTAGAAGCCATATCTTTCTCCTTCCCCTTACTAGAACCTTTACCAGAGGTAATCCTATCACCATCATCTTCCCACTCAGTATTAGATGCCTCATCTTCACTATCTTCTGAGTTCTCAGACTCATCATCTGAATCTGAAAGCTAAGTGATAGAATGCTTCATAGAGGAGGCCTTGACATGGTTGTATAAAAGCAACATTAACACTTCATGTATGGGAGGGTTACTATCTATATTAGCCCTAAAATCCTTAATGCTAGTGTTAAGGGAGCTAAATAGATAGAAGGGTATAGACACAAGATCTTAATGGCAAAAATTATTCAGAAGCACAAAGTGATAACCATAGACACAAGAGAATCTACCATCAGGAGTTACATATTGCATGATAGCAAATAGAATCCATCTCCATACCTTCTTTATCACTTTTGGCAAGTAGTAGGTCTTGCTAGATTTCACCAACTTGGTTTTCTCAGAGTCCTCCTTTGAGAATCGGTTGATTGCACCCTCTATAAGCTTTTTGTCTCTGTAAAACTTTATGCCTCCCATTTGCATGCCAGTAACTTCCGCAATCATCCCTCCATCAGTATCAACCTTTCTTCCTCCTATGGTAATTTTTCTATCTTTCCAATTCTTCTTGAAAATTTTGGTAATGATAGGATTTTTCCCAACAAATCTCCCCATATACCCTATCATCTTGGCCATTTCCAGAATAGCCCATGCCTTCGACTTATCTTTCCATTGATCACAAGAGAGCGGTTCAATTCTTTTCCTATTACCTCCCATGGCATCAGCTACCAGATTATTCCTATCTTTCATGATGCAGAACAAGTCAAAAATAAAGATCAATGTGCAAAGCAGGAAGGTCTTTAAAATAGAAATGGGCACGCACAAAGCGTGCAAATTATTGTATATAGTAAACGCCAGCTCAATCTTCGAGCCCCGCTCTTTCTGATTCATTATGGCCTTTTTCATTGATAAGTACATTGTCATTATTCCTTATCACTCCCTCATAACCATGCACTCTATCATAAATGAAGAAGGCACGAGCCTCATGAGGAAGATCCAGCTCATCATGATATCAACATGGATGATCATGTTGGCAGCCCAATCAGCCATATTGTTGGTTTCTCTATAATTATGAGATACAACGCACAACTTGAAAAACTTAATTATCTCCTTAGCTTGAGATATGATATCTTTTATGGTCCATGATGGGGAGGATAGACCCTTTAGGCATTGAATAATGTTGTTATAATCTCCCTCAAGCTAGACTATACTAAATCCCAAAGATTTAACAAGGGCAAGGGTTTGGTAAGCAGCCATGGCCTCGGCTAAGTGGTTAGTCTATCATCGCATGGGGAGTGCCACTACTGCAATACAATAGCCTACATCACTTCTTTTCACTCCCCCACACCCAGCCCATGCCGAGTTTCCCTTGGCCGCCTCATAAAAATTAGCTTTGATCCAACCAGTCAGGGGAAAATACCACTTACTACTTTCTCTCTTATTTTTCTTGTCATCTCTGTCTATAAAAGAATAAAAATTCTAGTTTTTGAAGAGGTTTGAGTCATCCTTTCTCTTGAAAAGAAGAGGCTTTCCATCAACTTTCAAATTTTTCACAATGGCCCGATTAATTTTTCATAGACACCACTTTAGGAGAGGAGTAGGAGGCTTTGAAAATCCTATTGTTCATTTCTTTCTAGATTCCCCAAACTGGCAAGGTAAGGTCCCATAGAAATTTGATGAATTTGTTCAAGGAAAGGAATCTCCAACTAGTGAAACATTCTTGAATAGAAGCAGGAAAGACCCAATTCAGGTTCCAAAGCTATAAAATCTGTGACCAAATAACATGAGAGAAGGGACATTGGATAGCTATATCGTTAACATTATCTTCCTCATTTTTGCAAAGGTAGTACCTATTGGGTAGATGAAAGTCTCTTTTGCAAAGATTATCAATGGTGAGGATTTTATTCTATAGAAGGATCCAAAATTATATATTGATCTTGGGAGTGAGACCACTAAGCCAGGCTTTAGACTAGCAAGGGGGAGGTTCAAGGGATTTGGATAACAATAGAACAAAAAAGACCATTGAATGACTACCAAAGGAAGTTCCCACCCAAATGATTTTATCTTCAAGTAGAGGGACAATCAAAACAAAATTAAGAAGAACCATAACAAGGTTGCAGGTTGGTTCTATGTAACTCAAATTCACCTAGTGGTTTTCCCTCTACTAATCAACCACCTTGGTACCAAATTTGGCCTTACACTCAGAGATAAAAGGAGAAAAACAAACCTTATTGGAGAGGGGGGCTCCAACAACCAAGAATCCTCCCAAAAAATAACTTTCCTACCATTACCAATAGTCTATCTTTTACCTAGTCCAGCAATCGTTTTAGATTGGACAACATTGTTCCAAATAGCAGAACTAGAAGGGGTATCACAGGAATTAAAAAAATATGTAAGAGATATCTAAGGTTTCATATATTTGGCTTGCCAGATTGAATTCCATTCATTAGTTTTTCCAAACAATCTCCAGATTTGTTTGGTGAGAAGAGCTCTATTAGTGGTTTTTATATTTCTTAGACCAAGGCCACCCAATTTTTTAGGTCTAAAAACCTTGTCCCCGGCTATCAGATATACCCTTTTCCTCTCCTCAACCCCTGACGAGAGGAAGGACTTTTGAATCTTTTCAATAGCATCAACAAATTTGGTTAGAATTCTAAACACAGTTAAAGCATACAAGGGAAGACTCTGAAGGGAAGATTTTAATAATTGGATTTTCCCCACTTGGCTTAGAAGGGCCCCTTTCCAGTCATCTTATTTTTTGTGGAATATATCCACCAAGATACTCCAAAACATCTTAGTGGGCTTTTTGCACAAAAGGAGACCCAAGTAGATAGAGGGGAGCAAGCTGATCTGACAATCCAAAATTCTAGCATTTCTTCCTAGCTTGTCTTTAGGAGTGTTGAGGAAGAAGAGGGAGCTTTTCATCAAGTTAATTAGTTGACCAGTGGCTTGGCAATAGTTGACCAGAGGCAATTTTAGGGTTATGGCTTCCTTGATAGTAGATGCACCCATCAACACCGTGTCATCAACAAATTATTAATGGGAGCAGATTATGTCAACCGACAACAATCTAACACCTTTTAGTTGACTCCCATAAACAACTTTACTGATATATCTTCCCAAACTCTCAACCAAGATAGCAAAAAAATAGGAGATATATTATCCCCTTGTCTGAGACCCCTCGAAGACATGAAGAATGGGGTAGGACAGCCATTGATAATAACCAATAGTGAGGGAGTAGAGATCAACTGGGAGATCATCTAAATAACTCTCTCACCAAATCCAAAAGCTTTGAGGATTATGAGAACAAAGCACCAATCCACCCAATCATAAGACTTCAAGATTTCAATTTTTATGAGGAAACCTTGATTTTTGGATACTTCTAGGGAGTGAATAACCTCATGGACCGATATGATGGAATCTAGAATCTGTCTACCAGGAATGAATTCGGTCTATTATGAAGAAATGATATCCAGAATAATGGAGAGAAATCTAAGGGTGAGAACCTTAGATATAAACTTGTAAAAGGAATTGCACAAACTAATTGGTCTGAAAATCTCCATAGAGTCAGCTCCCGGGGTCTTACGGATAAGGAATAAAAATGTGGCATTGATTTTTTTCAAAAGCAACTTAGATCCAAATAATTCTTAAACACCCTTAACAATATCCTAGTATAATGATATGCCAAAATGACTAAAAGAAGAACATCGGGATGCCATCCGACCTAGGGACTTTATTACCTTCAAAGGAAAAGACGACTTGCTTGATCTCAACATTAGAAGGGATAGCAAAGAGAATTTTATTTTGGTCTCTCCTAATCATCTTCGAGATAGCAGCAAGGAATAAGTCTTGGGTGCTTTTATCCAGATTGTAATCCACCGACAAGAGAGACAAGGAGTAGGATCTAGTTTCCTTTTTTATTTCATCTTTCTCAAAGGACGAAGTCCCCCCTATGGAAATTTTTGATATTCTATTGGCCACCTTGTGTTTCATGTCAGTCATATTAAACAGTCTTTTATTCTTATCACCTTCATTAAGCCACACAGAACGGGAGCACTGCTTCCAAAATTTCTCTTCTTTTTTAACAATATCATGATATTTATATAAATATCTCATTCTTAGAAGCGATGGAGACCTCACTATACTCATTAGCTTAGATTTTATCTTGAATATCCTTAAGATCAAGTTGTATCACAGATTTAGAGGCAAAAATGTCACCAAAACCTTCCTTATTCCATCTCTTTTCCTTTTCCTTCACACACCTTAACTTTTTGGCCACTAGGAACATGGCACATCCCTCCATTGAAATGTTCCACCAATCTTTGATAACTTCCTCAAGCTTGGGGTGGCCCATCCACATTTTTTCAAATTTGAAGTGGAAATTTCTCCTCCCAGAGATGGGGTCTGCTATAAAAGAAATTGGATAGTAGTCCAAGCGAATATGAGGAAGTGCATTTAAAAGGAACAGTTCTAATTATTTAACCAATCATTAGAGATAAGGGCCCTGTCAAGTCTCACCTATATAATATTGGAGCCAATTCCTTTATTAGTCCAAGTATAATTAGTAACCTGCAGATCCACATCATGGAGTGCCTGATTATCAATGAAGCTCATAAAATTCATCCTACTATCAAGATGAGAAGGAATACCCCCAAATTTCTCATTCTCCTTGAAGGGAGTGTTAAAGTCTCCCATCACCAACTAACCTTCAAAATTGAATTGAGTTCTGATAGAATCTTAGTTGTTCCAGAATCTACTACTTCCAAGTTTAGAATTTGGGGCATAGATGTTAGATAAAATCCAAGTAGTCCCATCTTTATTGTGATGAAATATAAACATTATCATACTATTGTCAAGCTAAACTAGATTCCCCTCGACGTGTTGAAGCTTCCACAAGAGAGAAATACCTCCAGAGGCACCATCTGAGCTACTAGCAAAACCCCACAGTTCTTAAACACTTTGATTTTTTCCACTTTATACTTAGACATTTTAGTTTCTTGAATTAGAACAATATAAGGTTTATGATCCTTGACTAAGTTCCTAATAATATCCTATTTATGCAGACCATTGAGTCCGCTAATGTTCCATGAAATAATCTTCATATTCATTTAAAAAAACATACCGCATGGATGGTAAACTGGGTACCATCCGCTATATTCTTACTGGCTTCCATCTCCCTTATTTGAGTAGCTGATTTCCTTCCTGGCGTTGCTGGATTCGAACCTACATTATCTTTTGTCCTCCCCTAGTTATCATAGGAGTAGTCTGGGGTGTAGATTTCAGACCCTTTTTCCTGCCCACTTTTTCTCTATGACATCATTGATCTAGATTTCATCATCCATAGGCTTTTGGGCAGGTGAATTTTGTAAAGCATTAGACTTTCCTTCTTCATCTACCCATTTAGAGCTTATATTGAGAAGAGAATTTGTTGGCGACAATGAAAAAGTGGATTTAACATACTCAACAGACTTCTGGGATTCGGGAGAGGAGTTTCCACCAAGAATATTGCATTGTTGGGCATCTTCAAAGCTGGGATAAGGCTCCTCATTATTCAAGTCCTTAGAAATAGAGTTATAGTCCTCCTCCACATTGTTAGCATGCAGAACAAAATGGATTTCACCTTCCTTTAGGTCTTCATCCTTCTGCTCATCATAGTTGGGGCTAGGCTTTTCTCCTTCATCAGATCTCACCTGGTCGCCTTTGAAATTATCCTTGTTTGATTCCTTGGTACAAGCCATATTATAATTTCCTTTTGATCAAAATTATCAGGAATAATGGCATTTTGGATCTCTGCTTCCTTCTTGTTGGTATTTTTAGCTTTCCACTGCAACCTCTTATCTTTTCTAGCTTTATCCTTTTCAGTGTGTAGGGGGTATTTCTTTGAAATATGTCCATCTTTTTTCAATGGAAACATGCAAATGGAATACTCTCATATTCTAACGGTTGGATCCATTTCCCAAGCCTAGAGTTAATATCAATGGAGAGAGCAATATATGTTCCTTAGGAGACATGCATGCAAATTATTGCATAGCTAAGTCATCTTCTGGTAGTTGTAGTGGGATTAATGGAGAGGAGTTCACCAAAGGAACAAGTCAAACCATTATAGACATCTTCAACCCAAAATTCCAGGGGTAGACTTGAGAGTCTTACTGAAACAGAAGCCTAAGCAAAGAAGGGAGCATTAAGATCCAACAATGGCAACCACTTCTGAAGCACCAAAGTAGTTTTACCAATCACCCAAGGACCACCACAAAGAATGTTAGTCATATCCTCTTCACAAGAAAAGTTGAGGGAAAGGGCCCCTTTTGGCATAGTTGTTATTTCTACCTGTCCCTTAAGAACCCACTTTTTTCTAGCATACTCCCTAACAACATCAATATTAGGTCTAGGACCTAGAAAAGTAATATTATTAATCTAATATTAAAAGTAACAATATTTTTGTTATTATAATATTTAAACTATTTATTTTCATGTAATTCAATATTCCAACAGTTATAAGTGCAATATAATTAGATAATATTATAGGATATCTTACTATTTCTAATACAATCTCATTTTGTAAAATCAAAATTAATATCAACTTACAATACATTTAATTTTAACCTATATTTTGAAGTTACAATTATAATTCAAATCACATTGAGTATTTCTATTTCTAAATCATATAACTACAATCTTACCAAATAGACTAATAATAAACTAATTCAAAAGACCATTCTTATTTATTCAAATAATAATAGCTACATTTATTAATTCTATTACAATATTAAATCGATCGAAAAGTACTTGCCACTACATGGCACTTGTTTATTTATATGAATCTTTAAAAGATATAGACTTTAAATAGCGTGAAAATAAAATTTAAACATTCTAAATATTATTTTATTGTACCTAAAATTTTGCCTTAGAAATTTCATTTATTGAACTGTATTCCTATCCTCTTTGAATCGTAACCATATTCTAACCCTAACCACAAATCACAAGTTTTGCCTAGAAGCCTATTTGATCCTTAAGCCTAACTCAAAATACCTAACCATTACCCTAATTAAACCCTTACCCTAATTATGTTTGAATTATAATCATAATTTAATCCTAACTCAAAAATTTCTTTTAAATAACTTTAATTAAACATTAATTGAATCAAAGTCCTAACCCTAATTGAACCCTACTCCTAATTTAACTCTAACACTAAACTAATTGAACATAAATCTAACCCTAATTGAATAAGAATCCTAACCCTAACTATAATTAAACCTAACTATAATTGAACTATAATTATAATGAATGTATTTGGTAATCTTATTATTTTTTAAGTTAGTTCATTTAATCTTAACTATAATATGTGTAAATATGTGTAATATTATTGAATATAAGAGAATCCATTTTTTAAATTAAAATTCAATTAGTGTTATGAATATATATAAAGAAATCCTAGAGATATAGGGGTTTTTGCTGGTGTAAATAATTATTCATCATGGATATTATTATACCTTACTTAAGTTTACTTAGGAAATGCATTTCATAGTAGTTTGGGTAAGAGACACTTGGGTGTCTCTGCCACATTGGGATAGTGTGTGTAGGAGAATTTCCAAATTTTATGGTGTGATCTTGTTACTACTCTATCATATCCACTTATTTTGGAGTGATAATTCCACCTTCAGTGGGTGATCCACCTCGTGGGATATTTTATTGTTTTTCCTACCTACCACACCTATTTCCTACCTTCCCTTGTTTCATATTGAGCCACATGTCATGTTTGTGTGCTCACATATCCATATAGCCTTGCCTATATATGCAGGTTCATATTTATTGTATGAACAACTATTGATCTTTTGATCATCTATCTATTAATGAGAATACAATTTATTCTTGTCCTATATTTTGTCTCTCTATTTTTGTACATTTCATTGAGCTTTTGATCTTGGCAAAATCTCACATGGTATCAAAGCTATTAGAGAATAATTGATTCATCCTTGAGAGGCATTATTGCGATGTCAAGAGGTATATCTGAGGAGCAACATGTTTTGGAGCTGTCCTAGACTAGATTCGACCTCGCCATTGCATCTGAGTGGTCCTTTCCATGAATTTCGATTAAATTCACCTATATTGTGTGACAGTTAGATTTTGGGCTTGGAGAAATTTTTTACCCAATTTGGGCTGTATGGTACAAATTTTTTGAAAATTTAAAACAAAAAAAAAGTTTATTTGAAAAAGTTTTTGTTATAAAAGAAAAATAAAAAATATATTATTTCAGGGAAGTTTTTCAACCCCACCCCGTAGCAGTCTATACTGAAGCGTTTGCAGAGGTTAGTAGGATATACCCTATAGTTGAGGCCCCTGCCATCATCCTCATTGTACTGCTTGTTAGCACCGGCCTCGCCTCTCAGATCCCCACCAGCACCAGCCTTGACTCCCTCCGATCACCTTTGTGTTGTCGGTGTCGTGTCCCACTCGTGCTACCGCTGCACCTATCAACCATTGCACACTCTCGACGACCCAACACTCCGGTTGGCCTCGACGTCCCTCTGTCCATTGGACTGCCTTGATGCCACCTCCACTGTCGGCATTGACCTCTGATCACCATGCGGCCCCCACGCCACATATACTATCCACTCAGTAGCCGAGTTACTTGCTCAGTCAGTGCCACATCACCTGTATCTAATCCGATGAGACCCTGCTAAATCATCGTTTTAGCACGCAATTAGCACCTAGTCCTTGTGTGCCACATCATCCAAATGGGCCACCACATCAGTAGTACTGTACGACAATACAATACACTTCATCATTTTTGTACTTACACGTCAGCTATTTCAACCAACCAGATCACACTACGTGTCAGTCCATACTGTATGGACGCCCAGTCAGCAAAGAGGTGACGTTTTCACGACTGCTAGACGACTGTCAAATTTAGCCTCATGTTTTTTTGACATCATCATTTTTTGAAAATTTGGTAGGCCCGCTCTGTTGAGCTTTTTGATTTTGTAGTTCAACTTCAAATGGCCATATCTTGCTCATTTTTGCTCCTTTTTGGGTGAAAGTTTGTTTGGAATGGGGTAGAATTTTTTTTACTTTCTCGTGGTGGCATTAGTTTCTAATTTTGATGGACATATTTTTCAGAAATAATAGTTATTGGTGACTATACCTGTCCAATCTTTGTTTCTGCAACTTTCGAGACTCCATTTGGGCTCATGCAAACTCCTTTTCAAGTACCATGTTTTTTAAAGGTGCATAATTTGTTGTCTACTCTCATAATATGCTATCAATTTATAGAAATTTTGGGTATAAATTGTACTTTCAGCATATGGTGTTTTTTGGCCAATTTGGCACTTGTATTGCATGGATCTATCTTGCTGGTCTTTTGCATTGTAGTTCTCAGCCTATTGGTATAGTTGTAACAAAAATCAGAATTCCACCTTGCCATTGTTTGCAAGTGGCCTATTGTACACACACTACATATAAAGTGCCAAAATCATCTTTTTTGGGGGATACTTTGATTGATTGAATTTGGGAGGTGTCTCTTGTTCTTTTGTGCTCTTGTGTTCCTTCCCTTTCGTTGCTATGGGTTCTTATAAGTTTCCTATCTTAACTCCTCATAATTATGCTACTTTAAAAATTGATGCATGGAGTAAACTTATGGAAAAAGAACTAACTCATTATATTGATGGAATTATTATTGCTTCTGTTGATCCTAAGGTTGATCCTGTTGGTCACTTAGATTGGATCAATAAAAATATCATGGAAATTGCTACCTTAAGGAAGTATGTATCAAAGGATCTCATTTTTCATATTGAGAAATATACTCTAATGAAGGATGTTTGGCAAAAGTTTCGAGACTTGTATGGTCAAGTTGATGAGATTAGGGGATATCGAATTGATAGTAATCTCACCATGTTAGATCCCAAGAACTTTTATAGTATATAACATTATGTCAATAAGGCAAAATAGTTGAGGGAACAACTCAAAGATTGTGGCTTTGATAAGAAGGATACTCAATTGATCTTCAAGTTGACAGGTTAACTTCCACAAGAATATGCAGCATTTGTTTCTAGTTTCCAAACCTATAGGATGACAATGGGTTCAAGCTACACAATGCCTGTATTTGATTTTTTCGCTGAAATGTTGATGATGAAACAAACTAATTTGATAAGCATGGACATTCTTAAGACTTCTAAGTCTTAAGAATTAGTGGCAAATCAAGGGAACAAAGGAAATAAAGGAAATGACAACTCAAACAAGAAGAAATGACAATCAAAGCGTAAGGAAAAAGCATCACCTTTTCCACAACAAGGAGATTCATCCTCTTCCAAGAGGGACAGACCCACTTGTGCCTATTGTAAAAAATTGAGGAGCATCGTTGCCATTCTAAGAAGATTGATGAGCTCACACATATCATCAAAAAACATAACATTGATTTGCTTAATGTCTACAAGAAGGAGGATTCATCACCTTCTACTTCCTCACAATCAAAAGGAAAAGGAAAAGCATTCATGGATTTTACAAGTGGGAAGACTCACTCTTTTAGGACAAGAAAAGGAAAAGATCTTTGTGCTACTACAAGTCATGATTTAGGGAGATGGGTTCTAGATTCACGAGCTTCTCATCATATGGCATTTTTGTACTCTATGTTCTCTACATTTGAGCCTTGCACCATGCCGCAGATTTTGATGGACAACCATACATACATGAATTTGATTGGGAAAGGATCTATTACCATTGGGGATAACTCCTTCAATGATGTGTTGTGTGTACCCCATTTGACAAGCAATCTCCTTTCCATCTATCAAATCACACATGGCACAACTAAGAGAATTGTGGAGTTCACACCAGAGTTAGTTTTCATTAGAGACTTGGAGACTAGAGCTATCATTGCGACTAGGGTATCAATCAGACATCTCAGTTATACTCCTTTTTAGATTTTGTTGATGATGATGATTTTACATATGATGATTCTACACATGATGATCACACTTCTTGTGATGGTTCAAATTTTGAGGAGAACTTTGGGTACTTGAACTTGGGGATTCTCACATGTGACCCCATTCTTGAGCCTTGTGTTTCATCTCCTCCTATTGATATCAGATCACCTATTGCACCTGATGATGTAGATAGTGCGATAATTTTGCCTTCTTGTGATTCAGTGCGGTAGGATATTCATTGTCTTCCAACTTCAGTTTCATGGGATGATTAGTTGATAGACATTGTAGGTTTGTTTGTAGAATCCTACATTGCAGATTTGGGAGACATCATTGATGATATTCATCTGCTCTTTGATGAAGATGATCCTTCTTCGATTGTTGCGAGGGAACACTCTGACCCTCTTGTTCATTCTCTACATGAACATTCTTTCGAGGTTGACATGATTGTGGATACTTATGTACAACATTTTGATGAGGTCTCTTTATGTTTAGAGGAGACATGTTAGTCTTTATATTGTGTTCTACATTCATCTCCACTAGATCTTGGAGTGGTTTTTTCAGCAATGTGGAGCAGTTTACTACCTTTAGAGGGGGTATCTTTCAACATCGACATGGGGACACTTGGGCAGTTTTCAGAGATTTCATTTATCATGAGTTTTTTTCATACATCTTCCCTTCATGATTGGGGAGACTTCATAGATACACCTTTGGTTTTGTTTCTTCCTAAGGGGAGGAATGTTGTTCAACATTCATGGAGAAGTTTCTTCATACATCATCAAGCTTCTATCATTGGTGCAGATTCTACATTAAGGGGGGGCTACCTCGCTTCTCTTCTTCTCTCATATGGGTGGGATTTTTTCTTCACATGGGGTTTTGTTCCTCACACACTTCTATGAGAGTTCTCTTGTATTATTTTCATCTCTCTTTTGGGAGAGGGTTTTTTCCCATTGGTTTTTTCTCTCTTTCCCCACTTTGTGAGAGATTTCATTGCATATATTTACATGCATTTGCATTTGTACATGGGTACCTAACATGGCCTCGTAGCTAGGACATCTTGCATTTCTTAGTTGCATTGTAGACTTAAGTGCATTCCCCTAAGTTGCACTTAAGGGGGTTGTTGGTGTAAATAATTATTCATCATGGATTTAGGGTTAAATCTGGTTATGACTAAGATTTAGTTTGACTTTGTGTTAGTGTTTAGTTTTGTTTAGTCTTAACTAGGTTAAGGGTTAGTGTTCAATTATGTTTCTTTCAATTTTGTATAGTTTAGGTTTGGGGTTAAATTTGGTTTAGTGTTGGTGTTAAACTTTGTTATGGGTTAAGGTTAAGGTTAAAATTTAGTTTTAGTTTTAGTTTTTAGTTTGGTTTAGTCTTAAATTACATTAGGGTTAGTATTTAACTTGACTTAGATTTAAATGATGTTTCAAGTTAGGATTCAATTTTGTATTTTTTTTGGGTTAGAGTTCAATTTGATTTAGTCTAAGGTTTAGGTTCAATGAGAATTAGTGTTAGGGAAACTACTATGTATAAATTATGTAACTTGACTTAGTTTTAAATTATTTTTTAAGTTAGTTCATTTAATCTTAACTATAATATCTTTAAATGTTTGTAATCTTATTTAATATTAGAGAATCCATTTTTAAAATTAACATTCAATTCGTATTCTAATTAGGCTTAATTGAATTTAAGATTCAACTAAATTTATAGTTAACATACAATTAGTATTGTAATTAGTTTTACTGTTTCAATAAAAAGACAAAATTTATGAAATTTATATATTATAATTGTATGAGGATAACTAAAATGAAACTTTAAAAGATTTAAATATTTACATATAGATTCAAAATAATTAGAAAAGAAAAGTGAAACATACTAAATATTAAAGCTATGAGATTTCCACAATCCATGTTATATTCTCATGAAATTATTTGAACCAATTAGATTGAAGAAAAACAATTTCTATAATTTGAAAACTTAAAAATCATGTATCTAACTATTTAAAAATTAAAAAATAAAATTAGGTGCAACAGATTGCAATAGTACTAATAAAATTAGGTGCAACCGACTGCAATAATACTAGCTAAACAACAAATTCTAATAAATTAATAAATAAAATTGTTAAGACCAACTTCATCAACTAAATTTTCTCAACCTTGCAAAAGATTTTCAATAGAGAAAAGTAAGTCTAGGCAAGAAATTTAATAGACAATGGCCACCAAGAAGACAAAAACAAACAAACAAGGAAACTAAAATTTAGAGTTTAATTTGAATAAATTTCTATGCAAAAATTACTCGTCCGGATTGGCGAGGTCTAAAATATCTTTGATATTGTTGTCGTTGGCCATTGTAGATGAACACTTATAAAGATAGAAGATAGAGTAACTCCAATGACTACACAAGTTGTTCAGAGGAGATTTATATAGGCGTCCAGAATGTTGTCTGATTCTACACAAGAAGAAAATTGTTAACATGAAGCACAAGATTGAAATTGCTAGCTGAGAAAATGTCAATTAAATCCAATTTACTTTCTCTCTTATCGTAGATGAGGAATTTAATCAAATCCACTTTACTTTCTTTCTTATCACAACATCATGATCGAAGTCTCTTTTCCATAACCAGCTTATATTCGTTCATAATGTTGACTACTATCTTCTTTCTCAAACTGCATATATTCTTTTAGGATTTTTTTATAAACTATTTCTTTCTCAAACTTCATTTGTATCTTCCTTCTTAAGGGGATGGCAGTTACCTCGTTTAATTAAATCCACAAAAATAATTAAATCCATTTGCGAACTCGTAAAAGAGAAATCCATATTTATTTTGCAAGTCATAAGATCAATGAACATTAAATAATCTTCAAGAAATTTAAGTGAAAATAGTTCAACTGTTCGGTAATTGAAGCCCAACCGTCAGATCCTGTCTCTTCATTAGCTGCCTATTAATATTTTCTAGACTATTCTTGTATGGGTTGTTGTTAGCTGATGAAATCAGATTGAGTGCTGCTCTATGTATATGAAAATAGAGATCTAATAAAATCCTCCTCCGCTTCAAAGTGGATGTAACCATTTTTATGGTGAACCGCTATAATTTTTGGTGTTGTGTTTTTGATTGTTTTGTTTTAGCTTTACTTAATCTGTTGGTTATTTTTTTATCTGCTTTCAAATTATCATCAATTGATATCAGAGCTCGGTAGTAAAGCTGGTTGGAAATCAGTAATGAATTTTTAATAATGGAGGAAGTGAATAATTAGAAGACTTCAAAGATCAAGATATAACATTTCAATTACAAACATTTCAATTCAAATCTATCCACTGCCCTCAAAAGGCACACTCTGCACTTCCATTACATTTCAATTCCAAAACAAGGTTTGATTTAGGTAAACCCCTATCCACATTACCTTTTGTGTTTCTTGTGTGTATAGGTGATAGGTTCAAGAGCTGTAAATATGGAATTAGGCAAAGTAGATGGAGACGATCAGATTTAACTTTTGCAAGAACAAAAAGAAAAGGATAGGGTCATTCTGCATATCATTGTTAAACAAATTTCCTCTCAAACTTCTAGGGTTGTTTCTGAACATCATTATGATTCCAAAAAAAATTATTTTATTCACATCTAACATTTGGGGGACAATGTCATCCAAGCTCCATTGTCTTTCTTTTTAGTCCTATTTTCTAGTCACGGGTTCCATTCATGTTCCTCATCTTCAGAGTTTACTTTAGTCGGGAATATTCGCCAATGGCGAATTTTTCATGTCGGCGACCTAGGAAATGGAAAATATTTTGTACCAACTGGGGGTGGCCATGTCACTAGAACATTATCAATTTCCATCAAATTCACGACCAGATCGCCATATGTCTTATGTAATTAAATGTTTCTATGTGAGGATTTTGCCAATACAATATTCGATGGACACACAGTAAATTTAATTTTTTCGCCTACACTCTCTGAGGTTGCCTTAATAGACAACCATAATTTGCCTATAGGAATGTGAATATTTGTTTGCCAGGAGGACCCAATTGGCCCAGAATTTTGCCGATACGTGTCTCCATTCACCCCAACTTTCGCCAACTATATTGTATTTTCCAATTATTTGGATGACCCATAATCACCTCGAAAATTACATAAGTCATGTTATAGTTACACGGTATTCACCAAATATTTGTATACCATATAAAATTCCCACGGAATTCGCCATATAAGGATTGGTATAAATACATGCAAAGATTGGATCTATCTCTACACAATCTAGTGGGTTCTAGGCTCTAAATTTTGATCAATAGTGAAGTTTCAGACCAAGGAAAATCATTGTTGTTGATTGCATTGGCGATTGCTAGTGACCTAAAGGTGAGCGATCATATTTTTCAAGTGTTATAATATTATTCTAAATTTATCTATATTTGTTTGCACTGTTGAGTTCATTTTTATTTAGTGGCGACCCGTCAGTGCCAAGTGGTCAGCAGGGACATTTAGACCTCAGACATCTAGATTGTAGGTCGTACGACCAATGAAACATATATTATACTTTATAGTATATTATTGCTTCTTCAACAAATTGATATTTTTTTGGTTGCCTTTATTTCATTCGAGATGTCAAATAGGAAGAAGGGTAGGAAACTTGAATGTGAGGAAGGCCATGAGAGGCCAACAAAAAGCAAAACGTTGTCTTTGTACTTTGGCTTTGGAAAAGATTATGGTGAAAATCAAGAGGGTACATCATCACAAGTACAAGTACAAAATTCGCAACCTACTTTGCATGTTGAAGATGACAGTGAACCTGATATCTTATATCATGATGATCTTGAAGAAAATTATCTGGTAGATGTCCAAGTTAGCTGGAATGATATAATCAACTTGGGTGATAATGTCATTGATGATAATGCACAAAAGGGGAAAAAAAAATCTAGTCAAAAAAGGATGAACCATAATCAAAAAAGGATCGGGAGTGGGATATGTTAGTGAGGAATTTTTAAATTAATTGGGCATCAAAGTATCCATTCATTGAACTAGTGGAGAATCCAATTGAAGGCAAGCCTCCAATAGAATGCAGGTGTAAGATTTGCAGTTGGAAATATAACAAGGAAATTAGGTTGCAGCTAAAATTTGACACCATAGAAAAGCATATGGGTAAAGTTTATGAAAAACAAATGATAGACGGAGTTGAAAAATCAGTGATAACATGGAAAACAAAGGAGGAATGTAAGCATGTGAGGAATGCTGAAGAGTATTATTTTCATGAGAAATATCGACGAAGCCTACTGAAGTTAAAGGTTCTATTGAACCTAGTTTTGGAAAAGCAATGCAAATAGAACAACTGGGAAAAGTTGTTTAGTTAAGCCTTGTTTTTTATATGTTGAGTAGAGGGCGTGCTATGACAAATTTCCCATCAATTAGTGGTTTATTACACTTTTTGAAAGTTCCTAACTATCCTAATAGACATTGGTCAGTAAACAATGGATGGGAATGGGCAAGTTATCTTGCTGAGGTTGAAAAAGAAGATGTAAAGGAAAAAATAAGAGAGTCAAACTTTATTGCATTTTCTTTAGACAAAGTTATAGCAGTAGACTATACTTCATGGGTATGCATGCATGTTTATACTGTACCTAATCATGCCCACCAACCTCATCTATTATCTGTTGCTAAATTGAAGGAGAGTGCGACAATGATAAATTTATTTCAACTAGTAAAGAGAAGTTTAATTGAATATGGAGGTATGTATGACAATCTAGCTTTTGGAATTCACTAGATGGCTCACAAAATGAATCTAGCTTTTTGAATTGTGAGCAAGTATGCTTCGGTAAAAAAATGAAATTTTAATCAGAGAGCTCTACTCACACTTTGGTTGAAGTGCCAAGCCATTAATGGAATTTCAACACTTTGCTGATGGAATAACTGATGGGAACAAGATTTTCAAGGATAATGATACCAGATGGATCTCTTTGGATGGTCCAGCGCATTGATTTTTTTAGAATATCCATCCTTGATTGGACTATTTCACACAACTTACGATGAATCAGAGCAATCAAAATTTATTAACCTTCTTCAGAGGTTAAGTAACCTAGAGACACTCTTAACTTTAGCAGCTCTTCTGCCCATGCTAAAGGAAATGAGGAATATTATGAAGGCTGCCCAAAAAAGAGCTCTGTATATTGCAGAATATGCTATGTTGCGTAAGATGGCATGCATGACCCTTGACAATCTCTATCAAAATCAACCAACACTATTTGATGAAAAATTTGTTAAGTGGCGGACACTCACAGATTTGAATAATCGTGATAACATTTTACAAATTGATACAAATGGGGAGATATGTGCCAATGTATGAGGAGTTGAGATACCAATGCACTTCTATGCCACGGTCAACCTCGAGGAACTCAGAAAGCACCTTAGAAAGCAACCAGAAATAGTTACGAGGGAAGATTTCAACAAGATTGTTGAGACTGAAACTACTTCTGTGAAGAAAATTTCCTCTGATCTTTCCTCACAAATTAGAAGCAGATTCCCTCCTGATAATCTACTTGAAGCCATGTCTATTGTGTTTCCTCAATATTGGAGCCTCAACAGTGCAGCTGATTTTCGAATTAAGCTACTGACTTTGATAAAAAAAAGTTGCATATCCAAAGAATTGAATGGAGTAACTATAAATGGAGTATTAAATGAAACTCGTCTTTGAGAGAAATCATCTCTTTTTGCATACACTATGAGAGAACAATATGGCACAATGGAGAACCCTCACAAAGAGGGATCAGTAACAAGGCTTTGGAAATATATAGCTGAGAATGCAGCGTTGCGTGATTCAATGTCAGAATATTTGAAGCTTGCTGATTTATGTCTTACCATGATATTGGGTTCGGTGGAAGATGAGAGAGTTTTTAGTTCTTTGGGGTTCCTAAAATCAAAGCTAAGAAACAAACTAGACAAAAATTTGGAAAAATTGCTTGAGGCTCTATACATCTAGGTATGATGTCCATACTTTTCCTTATGATAGGGCACTGCAAATCTGGAGGTCTAAATGTGAAAGAAGAGGTTTGAGAAACACTTCAAACCAAAGTTCCAGTGGGACTATTGACTCATGTACTAGACTTACTGGTAGCATTGAGATGCAGTTCAATGAAGGTATGTAGACTCAAAGTGAAGAAAAGATAGACAAGAATCAAGAAAGCTCTTAATTTTATGAGGATGAATAACAACTGTAAGAGATTGGTATTTATTAATCTTATTACTATATCTCATCATTCATATTAAAAAATCATATTATTATGGTTGATAACTTGATGATATTTTATGAGTCTATTAAATTTTTGCAATTAGAATTTAATATTGATTTGTAATTGTATTTTTCAATTTTCTATTTCTAGATTTAAAATAGCATAATAAAAGAACATAATGTGCTTATTCATATAGAGATGTTTATTTAGACATGTTTGAGAACTTAGATTTTCATTATTTCTTTCAAAATATAGCCATATGATACAATTCATTCAATAGTAATACACCACTCTATGTGATTCTCCATGCAAAAGTCAATACAAAGTTTTAGAACCCTTTGCAAATGACCCTGAATTCCCTTTTATAGAAACAAGGGAGAAACAATAGCTTCAGGTCGAATTGCAACATGTGAAGACTCAACATCAAAATTACAAACTCAACACAAATTTACATGGCCATCACATGTCGGATTAGCAATTTAACAACTGCTACATGTCTGATGTCTCATGTTCAAAAAACAAAGTTCAAACTTAAATATTAATTCAATCCATGACAAATTAAATATAGACAATAGTAGTACCCAAAACCTAGTAATCGGAAATAGAGAAATGCAAAAATGTTAAAACTTGGGAGAATTTGAGAGTACAAATTTACAGGCTGAATGTTTGCACTGTGCATTCATAGGCTAGATTAGCATTTTAGCAATAGCGAGTGATGGTTTTTTCCTATTCATAAAACAAATTTATTTCAAGTGATGCCAAATTCCAAATAGAAAAAACATAAAACCTTAAAATTAAGAGTAAAAGAAGAAAATTGTGCAATACATACTATGATTCTTAAGATTTATGTGCTAGTTTTTGTAGGGTAGTCCACTCTTCGTTTGATGGAAGGTCAATATTCAGTTAACTATGGCAAGTCAACTGCAACTTCGTCAACAATCCATATTTAGAAAAGTGACTTGACATCACCATTTCACCCAATACCGCATTTAGTTTTGTAAATGGTTGGATGAATTATAGAAAGCTTTGGGGGGTTGTGTTCTTAGGAAGCAAGTCTAAATCAGACTTCATTTTTACCTCCATGTTTTTTTTGTAAGCTTCTTTTCCAATGAATTTATTTCATGGGTCAACGGTCTTAGGCAAACCAACTTTAATCAAAGTAGTTTTATTTTCTTGCATCTTCAATATCTTTTTGCCACATGTATCTGTAACTTCTAATGTTTCCCTTAGTTTCTGGCATTTTTGAAGGATAGATGATGTCTTAACCGTGACATCAATGCGGCTCTTAATTCCCTTGGATGCCAAGTAGTTGTCACTGGTACTATAGACTACTTGCAGAATCTATTTTTCCATATCCTCTTTTGAATAAACATGTATGCTCTTCTCATTGTGCCCTTTGATTTTCATATAAATTAATCTTTGACTTTCATTCAATTCAAACCATTCACACAGCTTGTTAGTCCTCTGCATTATTTTCCACCAAATGTTTTCTTGTATATACTTCGTTGTATTTTTTATATTATCTTTCAATCTATCCTCCAGATTTTAATTTTATCATTTGCATTATGCAGGTCTTCTTTCATTTATGCACATTTTTTTCTTTCTTCCTCTACTTCCTCTTCCAAATGTTTTTATTTTCCCTTCTCATGATCCAATAGGTCCCGTATTTTTCTTATTTCGGCAGCAGTAGACTCATAACTTTTGTATAATTTTTGAAAATTTTCTCTTTCCCCATCAATTGTTTTACTGTTTTTAGCCACTTTTTCTCTCAAGTCCTTCAATTCCGCGTCCATCATTTCCTACTCTGTAATTTCTACTACAGAGCCTGAATTTTTTATGTTTTTTTGTAAATCATTGCACTTGTTATCTGCTACTTTCCTCTTTGATTTTTTGTTTGTCAGGTCTCCTTGTAACATTTCTATTTATTTCTCTAGTTTATTTTTTTCTCCCTCCACCTTTAGCAGTGAAGTGTACACCATTTCGTTACTCCTTTTTGACACACTACTTTTGTCCACATTATGTAGTTTGGAAAAATCCATTTGGAGGGTACTAACTTGAAATTCAGAGGGATCTATCTGACTGTGTGGTGGATTTTTATCTTTAGTTTGCGGCATAACAACCATGAACTCCATCATATCAAATTGTGTGGGTCATATGTTGGAAATACCCTATTCCTTGCAGGTTGTTGGCCTAAAACTTCTGTCAGGGCAACCCTATGAAATGCTCTTTTTTTTTCTTTATTTGCATTTATTGTATGTTCAAATTTTTTATAGTAATGATGAAATTGAAAATTTGGGCTTGCTGAAGCAATTGAATGTTTGAAAGGTGAAATAGGAATAGAAAAGGTTCTAGTTCCATTTATGCTTGTGGTTTTAACTAATGCATCACTAGGATTACCAACAACCATTCCTGATCCTGTCCCATTGTCACTTTCATGTGTAGTTTTTATAATCTTTTGAGGTGTGTGATCTGAAGCTGCAAATGATTGATTTGTAGTGTCAGTGGCACTTGATATAGGATTCTGAATAGTATGAGTATCTACCACTAGTGGCCTCTTGTGAGAGATATTTTGTTGTTGCCCTTGTCCAACACCAAGACAGCTAGTATTTGTAGTAGTACTCATGCCAACCCTACCAATCATAGTGACACTTGACTAAACACTAATTGGAATATATCCCCAGATTCCCCACTAGTGGCAGTGGCACTTGATTCACCATCAATAGGAATACCATGATGTGGTGGTGGTTGTGGATTTGAACCTGAAACAAATGCAAGTGGACCCTGAGGGTAATGAGTAGTACCTTTCCATGATGAACCTGAAAAATCAAGTCTAATGAATTGTTTAACATAAGCTTTTGATTTTGAATCTAATGGAAGTTGTACCACCTCCTCTGGGATCTAGACCACCACCTACAAAACCCATTTTTCCCACAATGTTTGCCCATTTGGTATAGTTTTCTTTCATGGACTCATTGGCTCCACCTAATATTTTAGGGATTGTAGTAGTTGCTGGAGTGGGCTCAACTTCATACTCATCATCATTTTCACTCCTATCATATGTTGTTGTGGGATGCTCCGTATTCCACAATTTGCTAAACTCTTCATCCTTGTTGATGGTCTCTAATTTTGCACTAGTCTTTGGTTCACCTAGTTTCTTCCTCATAGTCCAAAAATCATTTATTTTGGTTTGAGTCTAGTAGCTCTCTTTACATTCTTGCAGAATTGATTTGGGAATAGTTTTGTTAGATGGATTAGCAGATTTTTGGTAGAAATTGTAGGACCTCCTATTTTGGATGCCTTGCTCCTCCTCTGTTGTCCTCTATGTGTGCAATGCCATTGATGAGCTTAAAATATGCTCATAATTTGGATGTTATGATAAACTTTTAAATGCCTTTTCTTTTGTTATTTCATGAATGTTCAAACTTTGTTGAAACCTTTTTGGGATAATCTGTAGCAAGATACTTTTATATTTTTGTAGCTCATTGTGTTGACTTGATTGCATTTATTGCCCCGTTGACTCCCTAAAATGACTGATATATCATATACAGTTTTTGAATGATGAAGTGAATTTAAATGTGTGATGAATGAATAGATATCGTGTATGTGCCATACGCCTTTTTCTGTTGCCTGTTACCTTTTGTTTCACAGGTTGTTAAAGAATGATCGAGTCAAGCGTAGCCAATCTCGGCCTTGCAATAAAGTCCATTTCCTGCATGACTTCGAGGGAGCTTCGGCGAAGACTCTGTGACTGAAACCATGGGAAAGAATTTTAATGGCAGTTAATTAGGAAAGAGTGGAGCGCTAGATTCTCTCTGGATCGGGTTGAACGCATAAATTCATTTATGAAGTTTGTTCCTTGACTCGGGGATATATTTTACTCCCACGTCTTTCTTTGATGGAGTTAGTTAGTTAGTTGCTCTCCTGTTTTTTAAATAAAGCTCTCCTCCTGTGCGAGAGAGAAAGGGGGGAGATGATAGATAGAGTAAGATAGAATCAGAATAGTAGTTATCATGTAAGAATCAATATGATAATGAAAGACACAATCTGTTTAACCAGAGACAGAGTTTGTTGTTAGTTTCCACATCAACAAAACAATGTATATCATTCTGTTTTTATGAATAAAGTTCAATGAAGTTCTGAGTTTAGCATCTGCGTAATCAGGAGATGCTTGCTAAGGGGGCCCACTTAGTAGGTATCTGTAGGTAGTTAGTTAGTTGTTCTTTCTTGTTAAAGCTTCAGTTTGCTTTCATCTTTAAAGTTTTTATACAAACTCAGCTTTACATTGCTCCTGCAACACAAGGAATCCATCACTGTGCCTGTTCCTGCAGCATAAGGCCAGTTCATAGTTTGTGTTTCAGTTGTAGTTACCATGATTTCTGTTTTAATCAAATCATAGTTGAGTTAAAGAGATTTGCATTACCTTCCTGTAGCGTAGGTAGAATTTCTTTCCAATATGTATTTCTGCTAAGATTTGACGAAAATGAGTTCCTAGTGCATATATTTTGTTGCGCCATTTAAAGTATACGTCCCCTAGTTTGACAAGTAAATGAACATCTACAGAGGGAGATATTGGTCACCTGATGGAATGCCCAATTCCTAGGAAAGCTTTTACTATGATTTTCATATCCTTTTGTGGGCGCGACCATTTTTGGCACCATTACCGGGGATGGCGTCTAGCTAGGAGTTTATCAAAAGTCATTTTTAGCATTAGTTTAGCTTGTTAGTAAAATTTTCTAAATCCGTCAAACCACTACTCATCATATTGCATGCATAGAAGAAGAAGAGATGCCCTGGGAAGGTTCCTTCCTGAAAATCTATTTATTGAACTACCATTTGACCCAGCTGACAATGAACCTGAGGAAAATCCATTCACTCTGTTATTCTAGCAACCAAACATGGCAAATAATCCACCTCCTGCATTTGAGTTTTCTATTGTTCCTCAAGGAGATACTGACAATCTTAAAAATATTCCCTTTTCTTTTCTTCCAAAGTTTTATGGCCTGGTCAAAGAGGACCCAAAAACCTTTCTGTTTGAATTTGATGTCCTCTATCACAGTTATAACTACAACACAGACGCTCATAAACTAAAGTTATTTCCTTCCACCTTGAAGGAAGGAGCTCTCAGATGGTTCATGAGTCTAGGAAGTGGTGTGATTGATAGTTGGGAGGTCATGCAGACAAAATTCCTTGAAAAGTATAAGGAATATTGTAAGAGTGCTAGCAAAAGTGATGACATATTCTGAATTCAGTAGAAGGACGATGAAAGTCTGGAAGATTATATTTCCAGATTCTTGTTTTCACTAAAGAGGAACTCAAACCATACTCTCAACGAGGACTCTCAGATACTACTATTTTTAAGGGGTATCAATGATGCCTGTATAGATGCCCTAGACCTGATAGGAGGAGGTGATATAACCCAGCTGCCTTGGGATGATATAAAGAAAATATGTCTTAACTACTCTCGAGCAATAGTTAAGAAAGGTCGAGGTCATCATGCTACAATAGAGAAGTCTTCTTCTGGTGGAGTTTCCTGAATAGAGATAAAAAATTTGCTATCTGACTTGAAGCAGGACATCATTAATAATATGGCTACACAACTGGACACTATGCAAGCTCGGAAGAAACATGAGGAGGCTGAAGCAGTTTTGGCCGAGTTCTGTCCACACTGCAGACAAAAGAAGTGTGACTGTAGATGCAAGATGGTGGCCAATTTGGAAGCCAAACAACTACTTAATGACTTCAAGCTAGTAGAAGGAGATGATGATCAAGTGTTCTTTGTTGCACAAAGGAGACCATGGGCCCAAAGACAAGGTATGCCTCAAGACCCTTTAACTTTTGGTAATTCTTATTTTGGCTATAATAACCAATGGCAACATGCATATGGACCACCACCACCCTGGAATCCACCTCAGCCAAATTGGCCTAATTATTAGAACCAGCAATGGCAACCCCCTCAAGGAGGATGGCAGCAGCCACAAGGGCAATGGACCCCACCTTCAGGAAATTGGCAATAAAATTCCCAATGGCGAAGCCCTCAGCAATGGCAAAACCAATCCTCTGGATTCCTGTAGCTTCCACAGTCACAACCACAGGCCCTTATGCCGCCTCCTGCAGTAACTGCCACAAATCCTGGACCTCCAAAACAAACACCTATGCCTGCCCAGCCATTACCCAATCCCAATAATAAGCAATAACAGCAGCAGCAGCCTGTGTATCTTGCTGAAGCCAACCAATATCAAGCTTATGCTTTAAATGTTAATGACATCCATTTGAGGTCTGGAACTACTTTACCCGCTCCAAAACTGCCTCTGATTACTGAAATAGCAGATTCTCCCCATGAAGAATCTACTATACCCGTTGTTCCTACTGAGCACATGCCCATAACTGATACAGTTCCTAAAGAGCCTATTCTGCAAAATCAAGACAAACCACCTTTTCCTCAGAGGTTGCAAAGTACTGCATATGAACCCATGGAAGAACCCACTTTTGACATTCTGGATCAGCTCAAGAATGTGCAGATTCAAATTCCTTTATTTTAGGCTATTAAAGATATTCCTATTTTTGGAAAAGCTATTAAAGAAGCCTGTTTGAAGAAGCCTGAACGAAAGAAAAAGGATCCTCAAACAGTTCATGTATTAGGAAAATTGGCTGATATAATGTTGGGAAATGTAGTTATTCCAAAATATATTGACCCTAGAAGTCCTGTAGTGCAGATAAATGTAAATGGCCAAGTTGTAAAAAATGTTTTGATTGATTTAGGTGCTGCCATTAATGTCATGACAAAGCATACTATGGACTCCCTGAACATTTTAAACATTAGGTCTACACCCACAGTTCTGCAGCTTGCAGACAACTCCACAGTTAAACCCGATGGCATAGTAGAAGATGTAATTGTCATTCTTGAAACTTGGGAGTATCCTGTTGATTTCACAATATTATCAGTTAAGACAACTTTAGGAGGTTATCCAGTTATTCTTGGTAGACCATGGTTAGCAACTGCTAATGCTTTTATAGGATGCCGTTCTGAAGATATGACCATTTCTGATGGGTAGTCCACAAAGAAATTGGCTCTGTATCCGCTTACTAGACCTCAGCCAAATTTGTCCCAACCTGTTTGGCCAGATGTGGGGGAGGAAATTGAAGAAGCCAATTCTTTGGCTCAATTAATGATGATTCAAAATGACGCATTCTCACAACTTCAGAGTGAAGATGCCTTGCTGTTTCAAATTCTACAGTACAACTCTGATATGGGTAGTTCATCTGATCCAAATGGTACTCATTTACAATGTTTCCTGCAGCAACCAAATTTTGAAAGTTCACTGCCTAAACTTCTAGCGATTTTTCATAATTTGCTTCCACAAGAGATACAAATATTACCTGTAGACTCTATGAGTAATCTCACGGAGCAGATAGAATTGTCTCAAGGTCATTGTTTGAATATCAATAACAAGCTATCACAGTCTCAACAGGCTGACTTATTAAAAATGCTACAAGAACAGCATAAAGCTTTTGCATGGGAATATGGTGACATGCAAGGAATAGATCCTTGAGTTTGTACTCATAGGATATATATCAAAGAAGATTGTTCACCAATTAGACAACCTCAAAGAAGAGTAAATCCAGCACTTAGAGAAATAGTTAAAAGTGAGCTTCAAAAGTTGCTTGATGCTGGTTTTATTTATCCAATCTCTGACAGTCAATGGGTTTCTCCATTAGTCATTGTCCCCAAGAAAGGTGGAAAATGGAGAGTATGTGTAGATTACAGAGAATTGAACAGTGCCACTAAAAAAGATCACTTTCCACTACCTTTTGTAGATCAAGTACTAGACTCACTGTCTGGCAAAAGATATTTTTCCTTTTTGGATGGTTACAGTGGGTACAATCAGATAAAAATTGCCCCTGAAGATCAAGATAAGACCACTTTTACCTATCCATGGGGAACATTTGCTTATTCGGTCTTGCCTTTTGGCCTATGCAATGCGCCAGCAACATTTCAGAGAGCAGTAATTAGTATCTTTGCTAATATATCTCATGAATGTATGGAGATTTACATGGATGATTTTACTGCCTATGGAGTCACATTTGAAGAAGCACTGGTAAATTTAGAAAAAGTATTGAAAAGGTGTAGAGAGAAAAATTTGTCTCTAAACAGTGAGAAGTGTTTTCTAATGATGGAAGAAGGTATTGTTCTAGGTCATCATGTTTCAAAGAATGGAATTCAGGTCAACCCTGCTAAAATTGAAGTAATTTAGAATTTACAAACTCCTACAAAACAGAAAGATGTCAGAAGTTTTCTTGGTCATGCAGGGTTTTATAGAAGGTTTATTAAAGACTTCAGTAAAATTGTCAGTCCACTTTATGCTTTGTTAACAAAGGATTCCCAATTTGAGTGGACAGAGGCCTGTGAAAAATCCTTCCTACAACTAAAGGACTTGGTTACTAAAGCCCCTATTCTTCAAGGTCCAAAATGGAATTTGCCTTTTCACATACATGCTGATGCTTCTGACTTTGGCATAGGAGCAGTTCTGAATCAAAAAGAAAATTCAGTTGAACATGCTATTTACTTTATCAGCAAGAACCTTCAAGGTCCTAAGCTCAACTATACTGTCACAGAAAAGGAGTTGCTTGTAGTAGTGTATGCTTTGAATAAATTTAGGTATTATGTCACAGGTTATCAGATATTCGTCCATACTAACCATGCAGCAATTAAGTATCTGATGAACAAACCTACCATCTCTAGTAGGTTGGCACATCGGCTCTTATTGTTACAAGAATTTGACATTTCCATAATTGACAAACCAGGGAGAGCTAATGTTGTAGCTGACTTTTTATCAAGACTTCAATCAGCTGCACCTGTTGAACATGAGATCATTGATGATAGGTTCCCAGATGAACACTTTTTTTTCATCGCTGCACATATACCCTGGTATGCAGACATTGCCAATTATCTAGCAGCTAACAGAATACCAGACCACTTTTCTCCAAAAGAAAAGAAATTGTTAATAGAGAAAAGTTTTAACTTTTCCTGGATTACAAATAGTTTGTTCTATACTGGACCTGATCAAGTAATGCGAAGATGTGTAAGAGAAGACGAAACTTATGACATATTGCATGCTTGCCATGATGAACCATGTGGAGGACATTTTGCAGCAAAAAGAACATCAATAAAAGTTCTTACAACAAGGTACTACTGGCCAACATTATATAAGGATGCTGTGGCCTATACAAGAAAATGTGACAGATGCCAGCGCATGAGAAGACCAACTAAGTCCGATGAAATGCCACTATATCCGCAGATAATAGTCACCCCTTTTGATAAATGGGGGATGGATTTTGTAGGGCCAATTTATCCACCATCAAATGGAAAGTCATACATTCTAGTTTGCACGGACTATGTAACAAAATGGGGCGAGGTAGCAGCTATGACTCATGCCCGAGATAACAAAGTTGCTGAGTTTCTGTATGAACAAATTTTCACAAGGTTTGGAGTTCCCAGAGAGCTTGTAACTGATCAAGGAGCTCAGTTTACGTCGAATCTGATTACTGCACTAATGAATGACTATAAAATCAAACATAGGAAGTCCAGCCCTTATCACCCTCAAGCCAATGGTCAGGCAGAGGTAACAAATAGAGAAATTGAGGTGATCCTCACAAAGACAATGCAGATCCATAGAAAAGATTGGAGCAATAGACTTCCTGAAGCAGTTTGGGCTTACAGAACTACATGGAAAACAACAACTGGGTTTACACCTTTTGAGCTGCTTTATAAGAAAACAGCCATGTTACCCATAGAATTTGAACACAAAACTTTGAGGACAGCTCTTGAACTCAATATAGACATATCTGAAGCACAGAAAGACCGTCTCCTGCAGCTAAATGCTTTGGACGAAATGAGAAAAGCCGCCCTGCAGCATACAGAAGCATTCCAACAGCAAAGGAAGAAATGGCATGATCAGCACATTAAACCCAGGAAATTTTCTGCTGGAGATTGGGCTCTGTTATATGATTCTAGATATCAAGAAAACCAAGGTAAGCTCAGAACACACTGGCTTGGCCCCTATGAAGTTGAAAATGTGTTCGACAATGGAGCTGTACAGCTGGTAACAATAGACCCAGTCTGCTTCAAATTGCTAGTGAATGGCCACTGACTCCGGTTGTACCACAAACCAGTCTCCAAGGGAGAATTCATGCAGCAGTTCATTCAAGTTCCTCTCGCTACTCTTCCTGCAGTCGAAGGCTTTAGCCTTTCTCCTGCAGCGTTACCATAATTTTCAAAAAAATATGCCCATAATAAAGGTTTTCTTTTTAAAAAGGAAACCCTTTTTTTTCTCCATTCTTATTTATTGCCCCCATTTCACTTCTTTATCTTCCGCCCATCTCACCCATCCATGTCATCCATCCACATCAACCTTAATTAAGATATCTTTCCCACTTGTCAATTCATGCAGATGCCGTCATCTTTCTTCACACGTACGTGCAATTATCAAAGGTATGCCATATCTTTTCTTATCGCATATTTGATTTATTTCATTCTATTCATTTACTGCTATGCATGTACCGGTCATTATTACCCGAACCTCTACCTATTCTTTACAACATGTGAGGACACATGTCATACTTTAAGTAGGGGGCGGGGTAATCCATCGTTTAAAATCTATCCTTTCGCCACTGCCATAACTGCAAAATAATATTTCTTTAATACTTTTCTGGTACTTTCCAAATATGCTCGCATGTCCTTCTTTATTGCATGATTTTTGATTAAGACTGCTTGTACAAAGAGTTCATTTTTGAAAAAAGAAAGAAATGTGACGACACGAAAGAAGAAAAACCAGAGCAAAAAGGGAAACAGAGAATTTGAACCTTCAGCAAGGAATTGAGTTCAGCTAAAGGAAAACTACAAACATGGGTGGTCAGTTGGTGCGACATGAGCCTATAGCTCATGAAATGTTATTGCAAAATCCGCAAACAGTCCACGCATTCAGCCTCTGTGGGTGGTTAAATTATTTCTTGAGCTTAAATGGTTTTGATGAGGAGGCTGTTGGAGAATTTTTGAGAACCCTTTCTGAAGAGGAAGCCACCGTATGGAGTCTAACAGTTGTTGCAATCGAAAACAAAATTGCTGAAGTAATTGGGCTTCCAGCCATTGGAGAAAAATTTTCTTCAGATGCTACAGCTGCAAAGGCTGAGTTTTCAATGCCTACTGATGGACCTCTGGAAGTCTCCAAACAGGGATGCAGGCGTGTATCGTTGCCTCCTCCTTATTCAGAGTATGCTATTTACATAATCAGGTATTTGACCTGTGAAGGCCATTTTTCCTATCTGCATTCTCATCATTTTAAATTATTAAGTCATATGAGGCATGGGTTAGTTATAAATGTTTCGAATTTCTTGTTAAAATTTTTAGAACAAAGTGCCCACAGAACTCAACAGGGGAAAGATAATTCTATCGCTCATCATGGCCTTATTAAATTATTGATTGAACGCTCTTTGAGGGATGTCTCACCTCTCTCCTGGCAACAATTTGTTGCCCAAAAGAGTTTGCAAATTCCACAAGCCCCTAGGGTACTTACCCCACGGCCTCAGAAAAAGAAGAAAGAAATTGCATCTACCAGTAAAACAGGGCAAGGGTCATCTACTCCTGTAGCACCTGGTCCTGCAGCTTTCGCACCTAAATCCTCTGCTAGGGTACAAACTAGGTCTGCCACTAGGAAAGAAAAGGGAAAAACAAAGGCAGAAGGGTCCCCAAAATCTGACCCTCATTCTCAAAAAAGGCAATGCCTTTCTCCTGCAGCACCTTCCGCTGCGGCTGTTTCTCCTACAGCAATGCCTGTTGCTATTACTAGTTCACCGTCATTCTCTAGTAGGGCAAAGCCCTCTGAACAAATAAGGAAGAGGAAAGCTACCGGAACACCTCCTGCAGCCGCATTAGTACCAAGAAGGGTTTCCACAAGGAAACAATCTAAGACCTCCCTTGTTTTACCGCAACCAGAGGTGATTGTAATTTCAGAAGGGTCTGTTGAGTCCGAATTTAATATTTCTCAGAATGTGTCCGAGAATGCTGCCCAGAGTTCATTCGTTCCTGAAGAGGAACAAGTTGAGACAAAAGAAACAAGGCATAATGAGCAAGGGTTACCAAATCTTGATGATTTGGCTACTGCTGCTATGCAATTTTCGGAGGAAGCACAGACTTCTCCACTGCAGCAACAAGAAGAATTTATCTTGCAGCAAGAGCAAGAACAGACTGAACAATTGAATGTGCCTAGTAAAGTTGTATTCCACCCTGCAATTTGTAAAGCCATTGTTGTGTATAAGAGAACCTTTTTAATTGAGTTTCGGGAATATGTTAAAGCTAATTGAGAAACAGTTACATTGCAAACGTTGTCTTTCTGATACATAGCCCAGATTGACATGCAACAAAGTCTATGGGGAATAGAAAAGAAGAAATTGAAAAAGAAAATTGAAAGTTAGAAGCAGGAAATTGCTGAGTTGAAAGCAAAAATGGATGAAATGTTAAAAGTAACTGGTCAGATTATGGAATGTAGACCACCACCCAGAGTTTATGCTTTGTGCCTTAAAGAACAGTTTTTATGGTTCCAATTGATGAGAATTTCCAGAAACCAAGATCCTATAATTCATACTGCCAAGGAATTCTATGAAGCATACCAGGTAGCCCCTAACTGGTTAAGGAATTCTTTGTGTGAATTCTATTTGCATGGCTTTTTAATACCATTTGAAATAGAATGGAATCCTTTTCCATATATTGGTGATATTCATTTGAGAGCATTTATGTCATGGGCAGCAAATAAGGCGAATTATGGCAGACAGTGGGAAACATATGAGGAAGCTGAGAAAACAGAGCCTGTTCCATTACGTTCTCAAAGTTCAAACCCCCATGTAATGTTGAAAGATTGGTTTGATCTGACATATGGTATTAATAATGTTTCTGCAAGAGAGAAAATATTTGATATCGGAAAATAAGTATATGATGAATTCCAGGCACAACAATATTCATTTTAGAAATTGGCATTCACCAGAAATGAGAAAAGATGGGAGAGATTAACTATTGGGTTAAGAAAATCAGAACCACATGGTCCCCTAAATTTCACAGCAGCTCTTAAACAAACCAGCAGATATATTCAATTGGGACTTCAAACAAGATTTGAACTGTGGTTACCGCTGACATTCAGACCCCCTGTGCTAATGTGGCCACTTTATCCTCACCAGGCTACAAATCTTAACAATGAATTAGAAGACCAAAGGTATGAAAAATGTCAGGATTTCAGAGGATTTTACTACAAGTTTAAAAATCTATTTCAGAGTCATGTAGCAGCCACCGACTTTAGAGAAACCACCAGGAAAGTTAATGTTGGAGGACCAACATTTGACTAAGTAGGGGGCAGTGATGAACTTAAAATATGCTCATAATTTAGATGTTATGATAAACTTTTAAATGCCTTTGCTTTTGTTATTTCATCAATGTTCAGACTTTGTTGAAACCTTTTTGGGATATCCTGTAGAAAGATACTTTTATATTCCTGCAGCTCATTATGTTGACTTGATTGCATTTATTGCCTCGTTGACTCCCTAAAATGACTGATATATCGTATACAGTTTTTGAATGATGAAGTGAATTTAAATGTGTGATTAATGAATAGATATTGTGTATGTGCCATATGCCTTTTTCTGTTGCCTGTTACCTTTTGTTTCGCAGGTTGTTGAAGAATGATCGAGTCAAGTGCAGCCAATCTTGGCCTTGCAGTAAAGTCCATTTCCTGCATGACTTTGAGGGAGCTCTGGTGAAGACTCTGTGACCGAAACCATGGGAAAGAATTTTAATGGCAGTTAATTGGGAAAGAGTGGAGCGCTAGATTCTCTCTGGATCGGGTTGAACGCATAAATTCATTTATGAAGTTTTTTCCTTGACTCAGAGATATATTTTACTCCCACGTCTTTCTTTGATGGAGTTAGTTAGTTAGTTGCTCTCCTGTTTTTTAAATAAAGCTCTCCTCCTGCGCGAGAGAGAAAGGGGGGAGATGATAGATAGAGTAAGATAGAATCAGAATAGTAGTTATCATGTAAGAATCAATATGATAATGAAAGACAGAATCTGTTTAACCAGAGATAGAGTTTGTTGTTAGTTTCCACATCAACAAAATAATGTATATCATTCTGTTTTTATGAATAAAGTTCAATGAAGTTCTAAGTTTAGCATCTGCGTAATCAGGAGATGCTTGCTAAGGGGGCCCACTTAGTAGGTATCTGTAGGTAGTTAGTTAGTTGTTCTTTCTTGTTAAAGCTTCAGTTTGCTTTCATCTTTAAAGTTTTTATACAAACTCAGCTTTACATTGCTCCTGCAGCACAAGGAATCCATCACTGTGCCTGTTCCTGCAGCATAAGGCCAGTTCATAGTTTGTGTTTCAGTTGTAGTTACCATGATTTCTGTTTTAATCAAATCATAGTTGAGTTAAAGAGCTTTGCATTACCTTCCTGTAGCGTAGGTAGAATTTCTTTCCAGTATGTATTTCTGCTAATATTTGACCAAAATGAGTTCCTAGTGCATATATTTTGCTGCGCCATTTAAAGTATACGTCCCCTGGTTTGACAAGTAAATGAACGTCTACAGAGGGAGATATTGGTCACCTGATGGAATGCCCAATTCCCAAGAAAGGTTTTACTATGATTTTCATATCCTTTTGTGAGCGCGACCAGCCATAATTTGTGATGACATTTCTTCTATTGAAATGTTATTTTCAGTGACAATTTTCTCCATCTCTTTTTCTACCTTATCCCAGGAGTCCATGTTTCTAAGATTTTCTAGCAATGGTTTACTTTCATGTTGACATAACACTGAATAGTTCCCATTTTTCTTAAGCTTTTCTTGAACTACATCGATTGGATCATACTGCCAGATATCCTCATCACCAAAGCTAAAAACAGTCAAAAAAACGTGTACCACATTGAATGCTTTTCCCTCAAATGTGAACCCTCCACATGAGAAAGGCAAGGAAAGAAATATGCTCTTCTTTTGATGACCATGGAAGTTACTATCTATGCTCTCCAACTTCCATACATATTCCAATGCAAATACCCTCTCTATCACATGTATTGGAAGTTTGTATGGTTAAACTACTGATCTGTAAAACCTTAACACAATGTGTTCTTCCATGAAGAATGAGTCAGCCAATTCTATATGACTTCTGAGTTGAATGCAATCTCTACAAGACACAAGCAATCTAGGCATTGGAGTGCTTGTAATTTCATTATATATTGGTGCCAAAAATAAGTCTACAAAATGGTTGTAGTTCTTTCTGTTATCATGCATCCTTATATTTGGTGTGCATTCATATATTGGACACTCTGTTCTATTCTAAGTCTTCTCATCAATCTTATAGTTCACAATTTGAAGATTGTTGGTCTCAAATATTGCACAATACTTTGATAGAAGGAGATAGCACAAGTAGGATGAGAACCTAAATGTCTTAGAGGAACCTTTTTTGATCATTAGTAATTGTTTTTCATGGATTTAACAATGTTCTCAACAAAATTATATCTTACTAGTTGAGCTACACAATGGATATTATAAATCATTTCAAGAAGGCTTGCACCCACTTCCCTATCATTTTCCAATCCTAGGCAAAATGTCAGCAAGGAAATAGTATCCCAAACCCATGGAACAAAAATATCAGAATCATAAGGAGGCTTATGATTTTGATCCAACAGAGTACCACACTTTATTAGAGCTTTGATAAATGAATCTTTGCGACTTGGATCGAGACTCTCATAATTCTTTGCAATCTTTCCTTGGTCAATTTGGATGTTTGAGTTTTGTACTTCAAACCCTAGGTTCAACAAACAAGCAAATTATCCCACATTTATGGATAGAATTTTCTCATTTGTATTTTTATTGACAATTACGTTTTTATCTTCATCATAATTTTTGGCGCACACCATGACAAAATAAGGGCAAGAGAATACTTCAGGTAACACCATGCTTCCCAATCCAGCATCCCACGATGCGATTTTATTTGTTCTTTGTTTTAACATTGTGTTGAAAAAAGTAAATTTTTCCTTGGTTGGATCTTCCGCATTACTAGACAATGCATATCTAATATCTATGATACGATTTTCACCATGGATAGAAGGGTCATAAATATCATGGTATTCATTAGTGAAACGTGGTGTTTTAACCAGTTCGGTTAGGTACATTTGTTTTTTCAATTGGCTTCATGTTGAACTACTGCTTCCCATTTTCCCCATCACTATTATTGTTAATAATTCAAAATAATGCTAGATATAAACCTGAAAATTTTAACCCTCAAATTGAATCACGAGATTAAAAAAAGGAAAAAAGGAGGGATGTAGGTGTTCTAGATTTTACCCGAAATTTCTATTTCACTAGATTGGCATAGACAGTCTCTGTTACAACTTGCATTCCTCAATCTACTAGTTGGTTTTGAATCTCCCTCGATTTACTGGTTTGTCCATGAAATGAAATACGATTATGATTTATGACTCACTTATTTGAAAAACTTTGAAAAGTACAAAAGTAATACCTAAAGGGAAAAATATCTAGAACAGTGTTGTAATTTTATTAATTATTATTAATATCTATTCATCGCTGAAGGACAAAACATTCATTACTTCAGTCTACATTCTGAGGACATTAAATGTAAGACATTCAATTCCGTGTGAAGTTCTCACAAATGTGCTCACTTCCTACATTTGGGCCAAAATCCACCCTAAGTCGTTGATCTATGCTCATCCAATAGACAATGGTATCTGTTGTTAGTTGTTGTGGGTCCCATGATTTTTTCCATTTTTCAGGCACGCCACCGCACTCGAGTCACTTTTCCAGACTATTTTTTAAGTCTTTTTAATCCTTCAACTTCTGCCCCAAATAGAGCTTTATCAACTTAATTATATTTAATTCAATGTAAAATGTTCAATTCCGGGCGAAGTTCTCACAAATGTGTTCACTTTCCACATTCAGGCTGAAATCCAACCTAAGCTATTGATCTGTGCTCATCCAACAGATGATGGTATATGTTGTCAGTTGTCGTGGTTCCCATGGATTTTTCTATTTTTTGGGCACGTTACCACACTTGAGTCACTTTTCCAGACTGTTTTAAAGTCTTTTTAATCCGCCAACTTCAGCCCAAAATAGAGCTTTATAGACTTGATTATATTTGATTTAATGTAAAACGTTCAATTTCGGGCGAAGTTCTCACAAATGTGTTCACTTCTCACATTCGGGACAAAATCCACTCTAAGTCGTTGATCTATTCTCATCCAACAGAAGATGGTATCTATTGTCAGTTGTCATGGGTCCCATGAATTTTGCCACTGTTTGGGAACGTTACCACAGTCGAGTCACTTTTTGGGACTGTTTTTTAAGTTTGTTTAATCATTTTCATCTTTCACCCGAAAAAGAGCTTTATAGACTTTTTTTTATTTAATTAAATGTAAAATGTTCAATTCCAGGCAATGTTCTCACAATTGTGTTCACTTCCTACATTCAGGCCAAAATCCACCCTAAGTCATTAATCTTTGCTCATCCAACGGATAATGGTACATGTTGTTAGATGTCGTGGGTCCCATAATAAGAGACATTTAAAGATGTGCAATAGTTTGAGATAACTATTAAATATAATTTGTTAACATTATTTCTAAAAATATGAAATACAAAAATAGTATAGAACATGAAATTTAGATTCTAGAATTAAAAAAGTAACTAAATAAAAATATAAAATTTGATATACAATTTGAAAGGTAAAAGTTTAATATAAAAAAGAAAACATTCAATAATAAATCTAAAATATTAATTTAAAGTTTAACAAAATTCTTTAAAAATATGTTTACGATATATAATTTTAAAAAATAGTTTAAAAATATATATAAAAGTTCAACATAAATTTAGTGTAATAAAATTTTTAATTTAATTTAATTTAATAAATAAATAAAGACTAAAAATATATATAAAAATTCAACATAAATTTAGTTTAATATAAATTTAATTTAATATAATTTTAATATAATTTAGTTTAAGTTAATTTAATAAACAAATACAGACTACAAAAAAATTATATGATTGTATTTAAAACAAAGTTTATAGCCTCTATAAAAAATCCACCCTAAGCCGTTGATCTAATTGAGTGTAATCCTATTCTCTAATTGAGTCTAGAATCTTGAATTTTCTTCTAATGACCCTGGCCTTGAGTCTAATAATGTGGTGAATCTTATTGATAAACCTGCACCTCCTAAGGACCTATGCAGTATGCATTACCTTTGATCCTAGTGAGACTATTGAAACACCTGATGGCCAACTATAAGTCTATATATCACTACAAAGATCAAAGACATACTCTCACGAGGGGTTCTCATTGATGATTGATCCAACATGTGTGGTGAATGTAATAACTTAATAATATATTTATACTTTACAATTGCATGAAGTAACATATTGATATGATAAATTTGATTTAGTGGTTAAGATCTTTGATGTTTTCTCTTGTCCTACTATAGGTTCTATTACTCTTCCCGTTAAGATTGGTACTAAGTACTTAGATGTCATTTTTGCTATCATTCCTGCATCAGATCAATTTTGTGTGAAGTTGGGACATCCTTGTCCTTGGTTCTCTTCCATGAAGGCAATCCCATCTACCCTTCATAAATGTCTCAAATTTCTTCATTATGATAAAATCTTAACCATAAATCATAGCATGTACCCAGTACCAACCCACACATGCACTAGTTCAAAACTTCAACAAGTATGTTGAAGTTTTAATTCCCTTGTTTTTCACAAGATAAACATCTTTTTTTTTTATTTATAAAATTATAATCAACCATAATCAATGTACAAATAATTAATGGAACAAATTGGAATTATATATATATATTAAATATAGAGGAAGAAGCATTACATAAAAAAGATCACAATATTAAATTTATTTCCATTGTTTAACAAAATATTGAAATAACGTAGCTCATAAACAAAAAGAATTTGTAAAACTTTCATTAATAAAATGAAATAGAAAGTATTTTTATATCCATAAGAGGCAAACTAAAACAAACTGAAATTTGAAAAATTATCATTAATATTTATGTTTTGGAAATTTACAATTTTTACATGTCTGAGACTTGAGTCCCTCCAAAACTTTAAAGCCAAAATGAGTGAGCCATTGAGCCTGTGAGGTTACGAGGACATGGGCAAAAAAAACTACTAGGGGGTTGGGGCTAGGGCACAAGTATTGGATGGTTTCCCCTAAGAATCTGGCGCTCCCTCCATGTAGAATTCTTCAGACAACATAAGCTAAGAGAATTATTCAAGCCACTTGTAGTTTGGAAAGTCGTCCAGTAACAACCATTTCTAGAGAAAGTCCTTGCCAATCCGTGCCCATTTCCTATGAAGCGTCAACTGCTTCGCATTCAAGTTCAGAAGAAATGGTTGCCTGGCCACTGACACTATTTGATCAGTGAGGAGAAGCTTGGTTAATTCACTTGCCCAAGGATTCCCCACCCCTACTTCTGCAAGGATGACAATAGTAACGTCATCTCCAATGAAGTCTTCCTTTAACACTTTCCTTAATAGCATCAACATATCCACCTTGTCTCCTCCGAGGTCCAGAAGAGATGCCAAGAACTAGGATGTAATGTTTGTGTTAACACGGTATCTATTTTCGTTACATAGAAAGTCTCTACCTAGCACCATCCGCACAACCTCATTGGTGAACAACCCAACCTCCTTGCAGACTGATTCGAGGGTTGGGTCTTTAACGGAGCCCAAAAAGGGTCTCTGGTCCTCTGTAGAAATGCTTCTCAAGTGGATGGAAGTGTCCATTTTGAGAAATCAGATTACCAAATTAAACAACCTGAGCCTATAGACCTAAACCAGAGGCATAATTTAAATACCGTGAGCTCCGATGATTTATCTACCAAATGGCAAAGGCTAATTGAAGATGAAAGAAGCAAAGATTGTATATAAATAGTTGAAGCTCTTGATTGTAATAATTACTTCTCTAACCGTATTAGTTCCTTTAATTTTTTTTTAATCTTTTGTATCCCTCCAAATCTTTCCCATAAATGCACTAGTGTGCGAAATTGGAAACAACTATAAACCAGCAACAAGCTGGCAAGTACCACATTGGAAGTCGTGGGAAAAGAGTGGATTGCAGTTAGTGACTAGATATATATTAAATGACCAAAATTATCAATCGTCACATTTGATATGTGTCTATTGAATCCAATTCCATTCTGGGTACTTTCTCGTGAGCTATGTTCTCTTCACAAAATTGGGCCAAAATAAAACTTTAGCCATTGATCTACGATCATCAAATGGTTTAAAATCATTGATGGATTTTAGGTATGTGTTGCCCTTCATGTGTCAAAGAGGCCGCACTTATTGATACATCATGCAGAGTCTGGACTCAATGTGATGTATTGATGTGATGTGATGTGCCTTGTCTATTAATGGCAATGAATTCATGAAATCGGCAATAAATTATATATTTTTCCATAAATAACACAATATTAGCTAAAACAAAATAAATAATTTTAAAGCGGTGGATAAAAATCGCCAATATATTTAAATAATTTTTCCTTCGGAGTAAAATTTTTCACCCATAAAATTATATATTTGTTCCTTTAAAAAAAAATTATTCGCCTCCTACAATATATATTTTCCCCATAGAACAAGGTATTATTGGCCACAAATTTATGGAATTTTCGTACCCTAGAAAAAAATTGCCAATACAAAATAATTTTTTTCCCTATTTTGGAAAATTTTTTTGTCATCAATATAAAAATTTCTCTAAAAAAATAATGTCCGATTCGCCATGATTTTACATTTTTTCTTGGGGGGTGGTTTCTTAAAGTTGTCCCTCCTCATCTTATATCTTTACTTATAGTGTCGTATCAAATTTGCAACTGTCTGTTTATGTTAATTTCTATGAGTTTTCCATCTTTAGACCTAGATCTAGTATTCAACTTTCAATTTTTTTAGTATCCTAATCAAGCCCCCTCCCACCCCCCACAAAAATGAGTGGAATCTAATCAACATTCAACCCTTTTGACAAAAGGAGGTTGAATCTATTGATTTCATCTCTCCTTGATGTAATGTGTGAGAAATGGGTCTAGTTTTCATGTCTAAACTTATAAAAAACTAATTTTCACCATTACACCTTCTACCTTTCAAGGGGACAAAGAAGGGAATTCCTTAAGGAAATGGCTTTAGATGAAGAAGGGCCCTCATCTTTGAAAGAAATTTTATGTTTTGAGCTACTGGGAAGAGAAAGGTTTGGTCATGATTAGGTAGGGGAAGGTTGTAGGGTGGAATAGGATTTAACACTTGGGTAGTCTCTAGACAATAATTATAGATAGCATAAATCAAACCCTAGTGTAATGATCAATAAACACCATTTTTAGTACATTTCTCCATGGATGAAAATAGAAAAAAATAAAATATAACTAATATTTGATGTCTCAAATGGTTGAGAAGAGGAAATTGATACTTTTGAACTATGGTTAAAGGCCCTTTGAAGGTGAAGTACTTGATCATATTGCAACTAACAACTCCCCATGATGGCAGTAGGCTCTCTCTACTGACACCATTTTGATGTTTCCTTAACTCTTCTCTTTCCCCTAGAAACATAGAAATATAATCCTCATAAGTATTTTTCTATCTTAGATGAAGAACTTTTTTCACCCTCACTTCTCAACTGAATCATCAAAGTTATTAATGGTTCTGACGCCTCCATATTTATGCCACCCACCTTAACACTAATATTCTCCAACTATTCATGAACTAAGACAAAAAATCTTCATCTTTCTCCTTCATGATTTTGGTTGATTGTTGACGATGGAATTTACTTTTATGAGCTTTATGCATACTTCTTTTTGCCAAATACTTTTTAAATTTGATAAGTCAAAAGCTCCATCTCTTAAAATTATCTTACATGTTAATGACTAGTCTTAGTCTAAACTAGTTGATTATGAGGGCATTATTTTTCATTGTAGAAGTTGTTTTCGAATTGGGCACTTGGCCTTAGATTTATCCTATTGCTCTTGTAAGTTTTCTTCTTCAACCTGGTAGAAGAATGCTCTTTCTAACAATCTCATGGTGTATCTTCAATATTCAATTGCAAATTTAGGAAATCTAGATGGACACCCTCATCCATTCTATAACCTATCCTTTCTAGGCCTAGTGTATCTCCTCCCATTTAGTTAGAAAAAAAAATTGAAGCTAAACTTTTTTATGTGTAGTTTTCATTAGTTGATTATATGCGAGATGATAATTTGTCAATTGACAACCCTTCATTATTCCTCATACTATGTACCACCCTTGGATAGCTCATCAACAAGGCTTGTCATTCCCCTTGTCTTAAGTCCATAGATTCAAAGTATAACTATCCATGGATGATTGTATAAAGAAGGAATTAAGGTCTTCCTAAGATGGACTCAATTTAGAATACCAAGTCTTTGGGTGTAAGTAGTTATAGGTTTCAAACAAGCACTTGTTAGACTTGATATTTATATTTTCTTCTTGGACAACTTGTTTGCTATGCTTTCTGTTTCTATTGTTATTTTTCTATTGTAATAGGGTTTGGGCCCTATCAAAATCCTAACTTAAACTAGTTAAAAATGACTACAACTTACTAAGAGAATCGATATTTATGCAGTCTAGACTAAAAATATAATACTATTTAGAATGAAGAAATTTAAAATAATAATTTTTCTTTTTAAAAAGAGGAAAAAAATATTGATAAAAAGAGAATAACATTACATGAAATAACTATCACCTTGAACACCAAAGGATCAAAAAAACAAAAAAAACAAAAAAAATAAAATAAAATTCTATAAGAACAAAATATTAGAAACCATATAAAGCAACGGATGATACATCACCCAAGAAAAAGTGAAGCCCCACATTAACCTTGCATATCCTAAGAAATCAGAATTTCTAGATGCTAGAAGCAGTTAAGTGAATTCTTCTCTCCATATACTCAGAGGCTCCTTTGGCTAGACAATTCACAAAACTGTTCCATTTTCTTGGAATGTCGATAAAGGAAATGCAATTAGGGAGCTACTCAACTGAATAATTTTCTTGCCACTGAAGCCAACTACCAGTTCACATTATCAAATTGTTTCTTTTTTAATATATTGACAAGAATATTAACAATTGTGATTTTTCAGGTTAGGATCGTCTTTGATATTGTTGGCGAGGTGGACAAAAAATAAGAATACCCATTTTCATTACACAAGCCTGTTTTGTTTACATGCTTTTATATAAACGTCCATAATGTCATATAATTTTAGTTTCCAACAAGAAGAGAATTTTCCTGAAACACAAACTTTAATGTCATATTATTCTCAATGTCGAAATATAATTAGTCTAAAGTAGTAAATCGGTCATGCTATTCTGCCCTGAGAAGATGGCAGGGATACTTTACTTTCTTTCTTATCACAGCTTTATGATCAAACTCTGTCTTTTCCATAGCTGAGTTAAATCCAACTTTTCCTTCTTTCTTGTCATGGATTATGAGTTCAGTGAAATTCACTTCACTTTCTTTCTTTTCCATACCTTGCATGTATTCTTTCAAACTTGAAAACTATTTTTAAATATTCACTGGCTCTCCATAAGTTACATCATGATCTTTCTCTTTATAAACTACCTTTCCCCCTTAAATTATTAATTTTACGTAAACACATTTTATATTAAGTATCAGTATTTTATAGTTAAAATGCCCCTTTTGTGCATCGATCATAAGAAAATAGGAGATATTTTTGGCCTCTTAAATGTGCATGTCTCTTAAATAGGGTAGCTAGTCAACATTCTCAAAACTAATCACTGTTTCATTGCAATGTGTAGGCATAACAGTTATAAATCTTCAAACTACCAAAAGACGAATGGCGTTTAAACGAAATTTGACTAAACAGAAGATGGGTATAGTTTTTTTGAATAGGTGTTGGACCAAATAAGATGGTCCAAGGAGACCTAGTTTATAGATTTAATAACTTAGTGACAAATATGAACAGAGTTTTACTACACTTGGAAGATGGGATGGATTGGCTTCAATTCAAATTGAACTACTCGCCCCTTTGACTCATTTAACCTCTTGATTGCAATTACTTAGTCAGGTGGTTGTGCTTCATTCTCTAAGTTTCTATCTTCACTCTGAAATTTTTGAATATTTTCCATGCATTCTTGTATGTTCTATTTTTTACTTTCAGTTAGAAAATGATGGACATTAGTGAGGGATATATATGCCACCATGTTTCAAGTTTAAATATATGACACAGACTTCATTCTTAATTTATTGGTACTCATAGAAATCTATTTTTAATAAGGATATATGTGCAGTCCTGGATGGGCTACAAGGGATTCTGTCAAAGTTGGAGATTAATATAAATTTGATTTAATGCTGTTTTTTTTTTTTAATTTGTTAAATCTCGCAATGTTGTTTTTCAAACCCAATCAAAATTCATGTGAAGATAATTAAATTTTCTCCTATACCAGTTTTTGGTGATTATTCTATATTCTTTTACCTTTATGATTTGGTATTACGAGGAATCTCTTTTTGTTTATGGATTTAACTCAGTTTGTGGATTTTGTATATAGTGATTCAGCTCCCCTATCATCATATTGTGTGCCCTTCATCATTTATTTAATTTCTTACAAACATATATGTACTCCTATTTTAGTTATACAAATAAATAAAGAGAATGATAGTTCTAATTTATTTCGATATAAGGTAGATAAATGATAACATCATAATTGAAGCTTAGGAAAGGCATATGAATGAATTCATATGAAATATATAAAAGTTGGTTATTAATAGAAAGCCAATTAAATAACAAAGAGATAAATGAGTTCAAAATATGATTGAGTGTCAATAGGGCACACACTTATGATAATAATATTTAGTTTTCTATATAGTTTATAGTGGTATTCTTGGTGGACCCACATGATCTACATGTATTGGGTCACTCACTCATTCTATTAATGGTAATGCATCTTTATTTTTATTCGATTAAGTGGGAAAGAACCTGAACCCTTTATACATCCAAATAAAAAACCATCAATCAAAAATTAAAACCAAGGCTTAGAAATCAAGCCCACCAACCGAAACTATTTATATGAAAACTAAAACAAATAAAGTACTAAAACAACAACCAAGAAAAAACTAATAGGAAAAATAGTAGAAAGAAACAACGAAGAGACAGTAAGAGATATTGCCCTCCATCACACTTTTTATATTAGATTTTTGTTAAATCTAACTAGGTTTTCAATACTATTGTGTCTTTTTACTATTGCACCATGGAAGAACAATACAAGGAAACCACGTGCATATTTTCTCTCCCTATATCACCCCCAATTATTTATTGTTTTGTTATCAAGATAACCTATAGTTTTTTAGGAAAAGTGCACTAAAGATGGAATTTATTTTGAAAAACATATTTAGTTAAAACTATAATTAAGAATTTTAATGCATTTATTGCTAGGTCAATAAATGTATCTCTTATATTCTTTTTTGTAACATGGAGATAATATAACAAGGATTTATAGTGTCATGGTAATTTTGGTTCTATGTTCTTTATTTAAGGAGAAATTAGGAAGTAAATAGAAACAAGAAAAGGTCCATATCACTTATTGAAACTAATAATAGGCTTTTAGTACTAAAGAGTGTGGGATATGTTGCAATAAAAAGTAATGAGATTTAACTATATCATAGAATAAATGTATAAATGTATAAATTTTAATTTGTTTCCTAAAAAGTGAAGGGGATAATTATTATCAACAAGTGTTTTGACATGGTTTGACATGGTATTATTTGCATGGTTAGTATCTAATCAAGATATATGAGGAGCTAACTTATTCTGTATAATTTGGTCAAGTGCTTATTTTCTACATTTAATACTTCAACAAATAACTTGTCATAAAAAAATATTAATCAAATATTTAAAGTGAAAATGTGATGACTAGATGTAAAAGATTGAAATAATTTAAATAAGTGCACATGAAATATACAATCCATTCAACTTATTTTCAAGATATTAGGGCTAAATACATTTTTTTTGTTGAAATGGACTTTATCTTAATGTCTCATCTATTCTTGGGTATCAAAGTTTAAGTTTAATTATGGTTTAATGTGTCTTTCATATTTTTAAATCTTGGCGAAGATATTTTGCATATTAAATAATTTTTTTTCATGATATAATTGTTTACATAGTTAGATGAGAATTATAAGGGACAACAAAATCACGGGGGCTACATTTAGCATTCTCTTTATTTCTTTCATTAGTTGATTGTTGTAGTCAGTTTACAATTATCCAAATCCTTTGAAGGTTGTTTTCATTATGACAAATGTGATTTATTTGATCAACTATGGATTATTGAAATAGATTTAATCATTGAATATTTTTGGTAGATCATTAAACATATTTAGATGAAACTACAATTATAATAATAGTATTTTAAATGTATTTTCAATTCTCTAACTTTGATCAACAATGCCAAATATGTATTTAACTTAAAGGAACTTAAATGTATTATGTGTGATATTAGGTATTAAATTTTTCACCAATGTACTAAGACCTAGGGACAAAAAAAAAAATCATTTCATAATTGTTTGTTTGTATTTTTATTTTTTGTCATTTGTAGTTTAGCATACTTCTTGTCATTTCATTTTATATAACTCAAAGCTACATAATTTGCTCCATATCTTGTGAGTGTCAATTTATTTTTTTAATCTTCAAAGGGCTATGCATATATTTAATTTTAAGGGTTATTAATGAAGGATTATAATTTGAATGAAATCATATATAAGACCTAGCATTTATTGAATTTTAAGAGTTATTAATGAAGGATTATAATTTGAATGAAATCATGTATAAAACCTACAAATATTATTTGTATCTTTAGTTTTTTATTAAGGAAAAATAGGTTTTGAAGGGCCCTTGAAACCATTTACATCATACTATAAAATAGATATAGCATTGAAAGCTCGGCAAGATAGAACAACTAAAAAAATAGGGACCGCTCCAAAAGACAGGATGTAACCCATACAAATCATACTAGGTATACAACTTGAATTCTCAACAAAGAGGAGAGAGCCACGACCAAAAAATAGAGACTGCCCCGAAAGACAGTAGGTTACCCATCTTAAGATAGGGCTAGAAAAACTAGTGCAAGCAACCCACTATGAAGGCCCTCAACATTTACAACTAGCCTTGTGGGAATGAAGAGTCATATCGAAAAAAGGCTTGGATGTCTTTGAATGTTTCCCCTTTATAGTAATCCAACCCTCTTCAACTCTAGCAACCTTTGCTGACCAATCCAAAGAGCCCAACACCAATCTATCCAGATTGGAAGAAGGAGTGAAGGAGAGGTAGCTATGACTATTGCAGGGCAATGGCCACCATCAACAGATGGGGCAGGAGAAGTAACAACACCCTATGAAGCTATCGGCATGGTAAGAGACAACAAACCTTTTTCAATAGAAGAGACAACAACATACTGTAATCCAACATTTTTAATCACGGAGCCATCCTCAGTGGCATCCAAAGAAACATTCTTTGCCAATAAGAAGCCTGCACTAGCAATCAAAACTCCAACATCCAATGAATAATTAGAAGAGTCCAGAGATTTCTTAACCATATAATGAAGATAAGAGGCCCCCCACCACCATGAAGCTGCAATATTTTTCTTCTATAGCCCACAATTCCCAGCCGCATGACTGGTTTTAAAGCATTTTTGACACCTGGATGAAATACCTTTATAATCCAAAGTTTGGACCTAGTTTCCAAAAGAGGAGTTAATGAAAATCTCAGTTGGTAATCCCTTATACACATCTAGCTCCACCAAAATATGAGAAAAAGTAGTGTGATAAAGCTCATAGGATTCATTATCCACCATAATGAAACTCTCTATAGCATCACTAATTTCCTCAAAGAGAGATTCATTCCACAAATGGAGCTACAAAAATACCTTTAGCCATAGGTTATATGTGGTCAATTCCAGAAATTAGTGGATCCTAGTGATGAGAGATCCATTTGTGTAGCTCCGGGAGGCTGGGCCAAATACCCTTGAATCTAGAGATAAGACCATGCTCTATAAAAACCTTCACATTATCCTCTATTTCCTGATCTAAATCCTTTTTTATGTTAATAGAGGTTGCACATGAGATGGGGATAAACCCCCCCCCCCCCCCCCACTACGAAAGAAAGTAGATTGCATCCGAATAAAGCCATGGCGGGGGATCTTTGCAGTAAATACCACCCAGGAAGGATGAGCCACATCTGCAGTCTAGGATGAGTTGTTGCCAGGTAGAGTGGCACAAGGGGAATGAGCAGGAGCTATAGGCGGGATGGCAACAAAGACATTAGGGAAACACTTAGTGGGAGCCACAGGCGGGATGGCAACAAACAACATTTTGAATTAGTTGAAATACATCTATTTATGTATATAATATACCTAAATCATTTTAGTTCTAAATTCATAAGAAGAGATCCTACAATCTCATTTTTATTCCAAGTATATAATGAACCAATCATACTAAAATAACAATTAATGCCTCAAGGATTTTTTTCAAAGATTATTTCCTTTAGTAGGATAACCTAGTACCTATAGTCAAATACTAATGCTAAATTAGTCCCTTAGTAAAAAAATTAGTAATTTGGACTCAAATATTATGTCTTTCATACATAAATCAAATTTAAATTTAAAATCTTATCATGCTAAATGAGGAAATAATTCTTTCAAACAATCAACAAAACATTCTTTCTTGATTAAATAATGTTGAATTATGAAGTAATATTGTTGCCTAGCCTAAAATTAATGAGCCCATTAGATCAAACTCTAAATTAAGAAATGATTCAAGCGAATCAATTTTATCTATTTGTTTTGAATTTAATTTAGTTTTGTTGGCAAGATTTGGTTTGGTAGATTTAGTTCTTGTTGCTACATGCAGAGAAAATTGGATAAGTCGATATAGTTGCCTTCTATAGGAGGAAATGAATGATCATCGACGATTGAAAGATTAACAGTCAGAGTAGATTAAGTGGAACAGTTTGAGAGAAAATGAATCATTGGATCTAATAAAAATCTACTTCATTGTCACAATCTAAGTTTTAATTTAAGTGCATATAGGGTCTGCTAGGTGTAAAGCACAAAAATAGTGAAGACATTGTGAGGCTTGTAAAAGAGCTAACTTTTAATGTGATTATAAAGTAGTTTGTTTTTTTGAGAATTCTTTGATTTATTTACTTATTGTCCAGTATTGTGGAAAGGTTTAGTTTGAGAATGTTGTGTCAAGAGTTATCATTTGCATTTTGGTCTCTATCACCAAAAGGGCAAGATGGGTGTTTCTAGTGCGATTATGGAAATCCTATGTCATCAGACAACATACAAAGAATTATTAAAAGGTAAAATAATATACTAAACCTGAAAAAAAATCCTTATAACCAGAAATTTTTTTTTCTTAAACTAAATATTTAATATATATTTAAACTAATAAAATATTAAATATTATAAACATATTTTTACACTTTTTCAAATATTATATGTAGTTTTTTATAATTTATATATATGAAAATAAATTTAATTATCATTGAATACTTTTAGAAACATTGACAAAAGCTTGGAAGTAAGCTAAGGTGTAGAAAAATCTTCCTAACACTAATCTAGTGGGGAGAGATAATGCAATTTTTCTTCACAAATCTTAACTATTACAAAATAAGAAACACATTTACAAGGATATAAAGAACTGATGCAGAGGTCCTGGTACCAGTATAGGATAGGTTCCCCTAATCCAAGAACACACCAAGTACCCTAGCAATCACACAACACTCCAAGGGTTAACAAACATCAATTTGACAAGTCCCACATCCCTTTCTCTAAACAAAAGATTACCGGTACAAGGTCTCTTTCATTTACCAATACAAAGACCCTACGGTCAACAATGGTTTGGTCCCTTCTCCAATGCAAAAAAAGCTAATTAAGGTTTTATTTGAATTCCCCTAGGTCAGGGAGACCTCCTTCAATCATTGAGTTCAGGATCCCTCTATCGGTTTGGATAACTACTGCAACAAGGTCTACAAAACCTAGTAGCCCTGCCAGACCGGTTTTCTACACTTAACTCTTTATGTCTCCAAAATAACAGACAAAAAATATTGGATTTGGATACCCTTTTGGGGGTCACAAAACATATCCTAAGGTTTCTTACTGGTAGGGAACACAAGAATCCAAACCCTACTTGGTTAAGAGACCGATATAAAATAATTAGGCCTATTTTACAAAGGAGTGTGTAGACACGGACCTTAAATAACCAAAACAACTCAAGGAATACTCTTAAGCCATTGAAAATACACCAATTCCTAAGTCTTAGGCCATGATCAGACCTTTAACCCTTTATGTGAGACCTGTTAGCTTACACTTGTCGGTGGCCACATGGAGTTGCCCACCTTAATGCATCAAACCCTCTCCTCCAACTGCTCCTAAACTACAAAAGGACATTAAAATCCTAAAATACATTGGCCATACTTTCATCCCCTTCAAATCCGTGACCCACCAATGAAGGATCAGCAAGGTAAGGCCATTTCTTTGCAAACCCTAGACAAAAGTGTCAAATCTAGAACACTTCCCTACATTTGCCGATTTCTTCCTTGTCTTGGCGAATTAGGACCTCAGACTTGATGCATCTGAAAGGTGATTGTCCACTCTAACACATCCTACTGGTTTCCTAATTCAAAAAATGGTTGTACAGTATGGTACACCACATAGAATAACGGAATTGCGGGAAATTCTCAGAAATCTATTACTTCAATGATGCCAAATTTTACAAAGTCATTCTCCTCTCATTCTCCCTTCATTCTCTCCTCCCAATGATGATTGGGGATGACAATTTATACCTTCCTCAATGGTTATCAACCACCTTTTGAACCGAGGTGACCGTTGGAAGGATGTTGCTATTTGCAACCAAAAGTTGTCATTAAAAGTTGTCAAGTTTGATCATCTTTTGACATATGTTAAATCCTCCTACCTAGAGGTGCTTCAACATGTCCTAAACATTTCTAAGACATCTCCAACACATAAACACCTATAAAAATACTCAACCAAATACCCCTATGCCCATATGCCCATGGTGGCTTATCAATTTGTCAAATCCATGTCATTGGGTAACAAGGTGGGGTTTATTACAAACAAATCAAACATCCAATAAACAAGATTACCCTATTACATAGATTGAATGATAACATTATCATGTGTTTCCTTTGACCTTTATTTCTCTTATTATCTTAGTCATGAGGTGCTCCTGCACCAAGAACACTCATAAAAATTATTCCAAATAACACAAGATATATTGTGGGGAAAACCCTTTGAGGAGAAAAATCCCACACTCCAAAAGAAAAATACTTTGTATTACTAAAACAATAGTTACAATACAATAGAAGTAATTTATTCTTCAATAGGAGTCTTCAACAATCAATCCAACACACTCTAAATCAATTTTGGCAGCATAACACTTCAACTGGAAACATAACATAACTAATAACTCTCAAAGAATACCTTATATAGAGAAATACCACTCAAGAGGAAGCTTTATGCTAACTCTATCTCTTCTAATCTTCATCCCAAGAATGTACCTAGCTACACCTTAATCTTTCATCTCAAATTGTGCTGACAATTCAGAAATCAAGTCAGAAATCAAATATCCATTTTGAAAAATTAACATCTCAACCACATATAATGAAATAATGAGAATGTGACCATTATGAGTTTTAAAATAAACACAATAATCTGATTTAGACATTTGAGATCCCAAACTCACCACATAGTTATCAAACTTTTGGTCCATGACCTAAGGGACTATTTTACACCATCCAAAGAATTTTTCAACTTGTAAAATAAATTCTATTTAACTTTCACCATGAAATGGTCTAGCTATGATATATAAATTTCTTTCTCCAAATCGCCCAAAAGGAATGTTGTCTTCACATTCATTTTTTCAAATTTCCAATCATAAATTATAGTAAATGATAACAAGAAATAAATGGATTCTAGATTGGCAATAGGAGATAAAATTTCACCATAATCTATTTCCTCAACCTAGGAATACCCCTTCACAACCAACCATTCTTTATGGTTCTAAATACTATCATCATGACCCAAATTTTTCTTGAACACCCATTTGCATCCCATTTTCTTATGTTCTTCAAGCATAGGTGTAATGACTACCAAAATACCCCAGAGAATTAAAGCCAAACTACTCTAAAGAGGGCTAATTTTTTTTTGTTTAATAAACTAAAGTGAACTTAACTCGTACTAACAACATGACTAAGAATTGATTAACTTAGCTTCCAACTTAATGTCGATATCTTTATCATTGACTATTTACTAATTTGTTACGTAAGCATAATTCTCATAATGATACCACATCTATTTCCCTAGGGTACATTAACATCATTACTTAATCTAACCAGTGACATCTACTTACTAACTTTCATTAACCCTCACTAGCTATCAGTAGCCATTGCTAACTATAATTGGCTATTCTTACCTATCATGAGCTATCACTACCTATCCTTTGATACCATGCACATGCATAGACACAATCTATCTATCTGCCCCATCATGACATGTGACTAGATGAAAGTGGATGCAATCTATTGATTTCATATGCAAGATTATCTCCTTTAGTCTAATGTCCATATGAAAACCAAATCCAAATACTCCTAATCCCTTAACCATCTCTTACCTATGTGAAACTTTATGCATCTATTATGATTAACCATCTCCTAATGCATGATCATTAATTCCATTAACCTCTAACCCTACTTCTCATAAATCTAAATTTACTTAGCATGATCATTTACTATCATGAACCTTACATGCACAATGCAATATCTAAATAGTTCCCTTTTGTCCTTACATAATTCATAATATGAAATGCATAAATTTCTTTATCATTACATGGTTCATATGAGATTTCTACTCCTATTATGATAAGTTCTTTCATGCAGCCCACCTACATAATGTAATGGTCTATATGCCTTTCCTATGTATTATTACTATGAGATGCATGCTTAATAACTTGGAAATGCAACTAAAATAATGTTAACATTACCTACGCTTGATATGAGTCATTGAAACCATATTAATTATGCAGCCAAGGGATTATTATATTTATTACTAATAATATGATTTCAGTCATACATCTTATTTAGTTTTTATAGTGTTAATCTAAGGTTCATTGCCACATAATGTTTTAGTACAACTACACATTATTTCACCTATGTTTCTATTCTAGTTTCCATTCCACTCTTCTAAGATTCTTGCATAATGTTTCTAACCACTAATTCTATTTCCACTACCTAACAATGCTACTAACACATTATCATGGTTCTAGGTTTACTTCAAACATCAACATAGCATAATGGAATCAACTTAAGAATCAATGCCTCATTCCAACAAGAACATAAACAATACATTATATACATTGTATATAAAAGTCATTTAATGATTACATTGCTTGTCCAAGACTAACATGACCATGAGTACACTATGATTACAACTCGTTACCTACTTCTTCAACATGAGCATAGCTCACCAAGTGTAAATAAAAATGATCACCTACAACTATTATAAATGTTTACATCACATTTACTCGGTCGTCAAATACTTCAAGAGTTTCATCCTTTCAAATCTATGATTACTAATACATATATCTGTTGCCATAAATATCCTAAGCCATCAAGGTGAAGATCCAATCCATGCATGGGGAGAAGAACTCAAGCCAAGTTGGAAAAACCCCAATGCTTAAAAGCATCAATCACCCGACCAATGTGGAACATACAAGGAACCACCCCCCATGCTAGGAGATTATGCAAGTTTCCAACACACACTCTACATCTAGGTTGACACTCAAAACCAAAGGAGAAGACTACCATAAGTCACTCATTCATGAAGCAAAAACAACCAAGTGCAATAAGAAACTCCCAGAGTCTATCAACAATAAGGCATAGAAGCAATGCAAAACAACAAGGGATCACATGTAGGAGTGGAGTGTCATCACATGCCATCTATATAACACATAACCTAGGCACTAGCCTGATGAACATGTGGAACCATCTCAACCTATGAGAGATGAAGGGAGATTAGCTTACTAATAAACCTATCTACCCATCCCATGTTCATTTTTAGGTTATCACTTGTTTGAAATGCAAGGTAAACCCCCTTGTGCCCTAGTGGTCTAGACTTCATGCATCCTTACAAGGAACCTCATGATAGTCCATCTCTTGTAACCCTGGTCATCACAACAAAGCTCACTCCCACAAACATGGACCAGTACAACAAGGAAAATATGCCCAAGAGGTCATAAAACAAGTACTCAAATCTTGAAATGAAACTCATAGCATGCAGCCCAAAAGCTCACACGTGAACATAAACATGAACAATGCCACAACAATAAGGAAAACAAGAAGAGGAACCTCTTGGCATGCAATCATAAATAAAAGGGCCACACACAAGGCCATCATAATCTACTGCCAAACATGAAAACAACATCACAACAAGGCCATTCACTTGTTGGAAACAAAATATTAGGATGCATCCTTCTCTCATGGCAATCTCAACATGAGATGAACCAATAAAACCACAACATAAAGATTAAAAATTCATAAATCATTATACAACCTCAAATATGAGTAAGAGAAAATTTGGAAGAAAATAGCATATAATAAACTAGCCTCTGGTACGGAGAACAATATGAAAAAAATATCAAGTCAAATAAGCAACATATAGGAAAACTCTCTAAATACATAGTCATAGTATTTTGGTCATATCTCAAAAACACAGATTCCAAATTTCACGATTTTTACACAGGTTTTAGAAAAATTTAATTGGAAAAAAATCAATAAAATTCATGCAAACCCAGTTTCTACTTTGTGAGATATGTTCATCAGAACATTGCAAACCTGAACATGAGAGCAGAGAATCACGGCAAGAAAATAAAATTCTGGACTTAGCCAAATGACTCGGTAACATAGACATAGAGTTGCCCACACTAGATCAACACTCAGAAATAGACCCAAATGAAATAGACTAGGTGTGTTGAAGGTTAACATCCAACAAATCTCACTCCCGACAAGCCATGAACAACCAACAACTCTCACAGAGTGTAAATTCCAATTATAATACAACACTCTCACACAATAATACCAAACACTCCAAAAAGACAGACATCAATCAAGGAAGCCCAAAACTATAACCATGGCTGCACAAGAAGGAAAAGGCATTTCCATTGTCATGAATGGCACCCACAAGAAAAATATACACATTAGACCATACGATATACACAATAAAATCAAACTCCTTAATCTTATAATACTACATTGGAAATGATATTCTATGTAGAGAAATGTTCAATACTACACCATATCCTTCAAGCAAACAGAGTCATGAAGAAGACACGGGTAACTTCACAAATTTGAATAAAAATAAAACAAAGGACAAGAAACCAACCTCAACCCTATGTGATGGAAGGCAAGAGATTGATCAAGAGTTTTCCCCAAGTCCTCTAGTGATCCAGCAAAGAAAAGCCAAGACCAAGCTCCAAAAATCAACCCAAGAAGTTGCAAACCCATTTTTTTTAGCAGAGAGGAAGAATAAGAGCCCCCACAAATCTCATGGCAACAACATAAAATGTAAAGAAAATTAATCCAAAGCCCTAGCCTCTCTTCTAGCCAATGAAATTATTTCATTTGAAATATATCTCATCCCAGATCTTAGGGTTGGATAATATATTTTCCCATTGACTTTTTCAATAAAATAAATAAAATAAATAAAATAAAGAAGATAATAATATAATATTTCAACATATTATTATTATGAATGGGGAGGTATTTTATATTAATTTAGCGTATAGTTTTATTTCCCCCTTATATAATATTAAAATATCTATATATAAATGAAAATGTAAATTAATTATATCAATCAAGGAGGGCTTATGAATAAATAAGAAAGTCACCAAAAAATATATTAAATAAGATTAATTTAAACACTAAATAAAATATACTATAAACAACAAATAAATAAATACATTAACTACAAATATTAAAGATAGAATGAACCCCAAGGCAATATAAAATTATAAACATTAAACATTAATTAAATTAAAACACTAAATGAATATGGTAAGTTATAAACAATAAATCAACTCCTATAAATTGTTGGAAACCAATAACACTGACAGGGGGGGGTGAATTAGTTTTAAAGTGAAATATTTAATGTTAGCCTTATTAAAACATTCATACACCAACTGGTATACCGATACATATAGAATTGAAAGAAGTAAAGAAACAAATAAGTCAAACACATAAATGAGAATCATAACATATAGATTTATATGTGGAAAACCTCAAAGAGGAAAAATCACAGTGGGATTTGTGACCCATGATATCATTCCACTATCCATATGAAGAGATATTACAAAATATGAGGGGCCTGCACTTCCAGGAAGGCTTATAGCCTAGAGCACACTGCTCAATCAGAATGGGAGCCTCACTGACTACATAAAATTCCAGACTACAATTAGAAGAAGTGTGAACTGCTAAGATAGCATCATCTATGCCAGAATACAGTTCTGGTTTAAGCTTTGTCTGTTCCAGTCTAAAACACTAACCCCTTATCAGAATAACCCTTACAATAATTTCTTCACATACATAATCTCTCTGAATAATTTCTCATCATATTCACATATCCATCACCATATCTATATATATATCAGCATGATCTAATCTTAACTAACCTATATACCCTATACAATTTTTATGCCTTATGTTGACTTACAAAGATATATACAATATCAAATTACATGTTGGCCAGATAACATAAATGTATGAACATTAAAAAAAATTTTGATGCCAGATCCAAGATATGTTGGCCTCCAATACCGATAACCTTTTCTATGCCATGTCGGCCTGCATTGCTGGTGACCAAAGAAATCTTTCTGACCTACTGGTGTCGGTGCGTGTGCTGGTGTTGAATCTGTGAAGTGCCTATCGATACACCATAGAATCAAAACATGAAGCCGGAACACAAAATCATGTTGCCATGAATGGAAACATAGTGAAACCAACCAATAGAGTGTCAATTGCCAACAATTTCCCCCTTTGGTATTGATGGCAACAATCATGTGAAAAATTGTCAAGGTTTCATCTTGCCCTGCTCCCCCTGAGATGAATATGCAAAAGTACTCCATATCACCAAAAACTCCAAAATTCTATAACTCCTCATAATGTATGCAACTCTTTTATTCTTTTTCACATATATACTACTTCCCCTTTGACATCAATGCCATTAAGAATTCTAAAAAGAATGTCAAAGAATAAGAACTATACAATGAATATCCCCAAAACTATCTTACCAGAGCTTGACCAACTTCAAAATTTCCAGATAAGTCTTCTTCAGTAACTCCACATAAGTATCCTAGCCGGTTTTGAATGTGTCAGAAATAGATACAAGTCCAGCCAATAAATGTGCAAAAGATTATTTCTTATTTACCTTTGTCGGTGTGGGTTTTCTCACCATATCCATGCATTCTTTCTTGTTTACATAGAGTGTATCCAACCGGGGACTCACCAAGCCTCTCAAACTTCTATCTCTTCTAATTATTTTGTCTTTTTCCTTTTCAAGAGCAGAAATTTGGTTCTCCAAAATCAAAATTTGGCCATCATTTGATGTAGTCAATGAAATTAATCCATCAAAAGAGTTAGTAATACTTGCAATTTTCTCTTGAATCTCTTTTATCTTTCTATCTACATTTGTTGTAAGTATTTCAATATTAAAATATACCCTATATATATATTTATACATTGTTTCAAAGGATTTTCTATTAGGATTAGCTTCTCCTCAATCTTTTTCTTCTTTGTTTCAATTATCTAATCAAAAGCAGCTCTCTTATCCTGAGTAAATCTTTCTAGTGCTTTCTGGTTTGACATTTGTTGTAAGGATTGAAAGTCTTTTGATATGTGCTCAGTGATTATCTTAAGCTTGTGGGATGGGCTCGCTTCATTTTCAATCTTACACTCTGGGACCAATCTGTGTAGAACAGTAATTGATTGATCTATAATCCTTTTGTATGTGGACCCCTCCTTCATCAATTTATGTGTAGCCATCATCATCAGTTCAGTGGGACTCATTTCTGTGATGGTTTTATTTTCTACCTGAGAAGTGTCAATTGACAATAATGATGGACCAACAATTTGTTCCCTATCGGATTCCCCTATTTTCTCCTCTGATTTTTATCCTTTATAACCTCCTCACTTGCATCGGTGGCTTCGCCACTTGGTGTAATCTATGTAACTATCGATTCCTCTATAGGAACAATAATCCCAACCTATATATTTGTATCCGGAGGGAAATTGTCCTCAATATTAGTATCTTGTATAATGTTAGCTTGTTCATTCTCAGTATTGACCAGTATCTCAATATTTTTCTGTCATCTGTATTTATCAGTGGCTCAATTTCCACTATCTTAATATTTTTCAAAACTATGGGTGAAGTACCTATAATCCCCTTACCTTTTCCTTCAACCGGGGTGTCTATAGTTTCAGTCTTGGTTTTCAATGAAGTAAAGAATTCTTTGTTTTCTCCAAAAAATTTAACACATGCTTTTTGAGTTTCCTTTATTATTTCATTTACTCTCCCTAGCATCAGGCTAGTTTTTTTTTTCTTTTTTTTTTTTTTTTAAGCAAGTTCTGCCTAGGGGGCGGTACCCATTATATTGCCTTCAAAAAGAACCTTACAAAGGGATAAGAAGATGAACTCCTTTGGCTACATCCCACATTGATCAATTATACAAATACTTGATCCCATTTCCCATAGCTACTAACCTATCCCCTACTCCATCAGGAAATAGATCAACTTTTTCTTGCAGGAAACCTTCAAACCTTTCCATGTTATTGTCCTTAACAATGCTTGCCTTGAACATGGACCATGCCTTCTGCATATTCTTCTTCTTCCCTTCTACCTGCAAACCAAAATACCCCAACATACAACCATCTGCTGGGCTAGAAACTATTCCGTCCAATGCTCTCATGACTTCAAGATAAATGTCTTCATCCACTATCCTGCGCAAGATGCCATTGTCTGAAATGGGGTGACCCAGCACTTGAATAATTGGCTGAAATAGATCCTCCATCAGACGAGCATCGTGAACATGTCCCCCAGTCCAATAGTCAGGACCCAGAATGTCTACCACTGTTACTTTCTCCTTCTCATTGGCCTTTTTGAACAACCGTTTCACTTGTTCTTAAGGCGTTTCCTCCAACCTGATGATCTTGCTGCATTTGCATATGATGCCTAAGTGATCTGCCATGCTTCTGAGAACTGCGTACGAGACCCTGGATAATTCACTATATGCTAATCTCGGTCAATGCTCCCCTTCCAATGAAGCTTGATGCAATCCGACTGATGGCGTTCTGTCTGTGAGGGGATTTCCATATCCTCAGTCATCACCATCAAAACCATCCTATCTATCCAGCTCAATGTCTTGCTACTGCCTCCATTTTGTACTTCGCTAAAGTTTTACCCTTGCAGCCGAAGGGTAATGGTCAAGTTAACCAGTCCCCTGATGAAGAAATCTTCAACAATCTGTAGATTCTCAAGAATAATTACCGATCACTAACAAATCTAGAGCATGGCAGACCTCGAAGACTATGTACAATCGTGTCTCTAAAACTTTATCGCCTATCCTCGATGCAGACAACATTTCTTAGACAAGATCTCTCCTATCCGATTCTGGTTCTAGGAATCCTAGCTTTGTCTGCAGTAAGGACTGAAATTAGACCATCTGGCAATTCCTCCACATGAGACAGCTGTGTAGGTCCTTCACAATCAATTCCACACTTTGCCAGCCAATCTGCCATCGTGTTACCCTCTTGATATATGTGTTTAAGAGAATATCTATCTAGGCTGTCACATAATCCCTGGATCTTGGGACGACTTGTCTCCAATTTCCAATTCTCGAACTTCTGATTGATTATCCCATTCAAAACAATTAGAGAATCGCCTTCTATTTCTAAGGAGCGAAATCCTCGACCCACCCTCCATTCCAATTAAGCTGATAGCCCTGCAATTTCTGCCATATTGTTTGAAGTGATTACTAAGTGGCCGAAATTTTCTCCAACAAAATTGCCAAATTCATCCCTAATAATGGCGCCATAACCCGATTTACTAGGATTGCTGCAGCTAGCCCCGTCAAAATTAACCTTCAAGCTTCTCGCTTTGGGAGGAATCCAAACTGTACTTGCTCTATTCTTCTTCTTATCGACAAACTTATAGCTACTTATCTTCATCAAATTCCATAGCCTTTCCATCTCTTTGTCCCAGGAAGAATAAGTACAATACTTCCTTCCCACTACTTTGACGTTAATGACTTCTTCGATGGCAGTTTTGATTTTAGGAATTAGTAGTTCTAAGGACAAGGCTTCCTTATTGAAGACTCTTCAATTTCTCTCCTTCCAAATATGCCATACAAGCATGGCCAGACTAACCACCCACAAGATGCTCCATTTTGATTTCTTGTAACAGGCAAGCCAAGCCAATAAGAACTCTTTTAGTGATTGGCTTCTTACCGATCCAAACTGCAAAGTATTCAATAACCAATCCCAAACTCTTTTAGTGTATGAGCACCAGAATAAGAGATGCTCCACAGTCTCTTCATTCTCCTTACATAGTAAACATACACTTGGCCCTGCAATTCCAATAAGTTTCAGCCTTTCAGCTGTTAGAATTCGACCATGCAATGTTGTCCAAAGGAATGCCCCTGCCTTGGGCAGTACCATGTTGTGCCAACATAAAGCCAAAGGCCATTCCACATTCTATGCTCTACTTATAAGAATCTCATAACCCAAATTTACCTTATATTTCTCGGATTTGGATGCACTCCATAATAAACAAACTACTTTTTGGTAGATAATTTTTTTCTTTCTGCTCAAGATATCCTTCAACTTTATGTAGTTTTCCATCTTCCATTCACCCACTATTTTCCATTCAATCCACTCATCCTCCAACTACCCTTCCAAAATGTAATCAGCCACAAAAGGACCAACCAGTGTTTCCACTTCATTAGTCCACACTGGGTCATCAATTTCCTCAGCTAAGGAAATTTCTCCATTCCAAGAATCTCTCCAAAATTTTGCCTTTCTACCATTACCAATTTTCCAAGTTAAATGCTCTGTTATGATATTTATACTTACCCAAATAAATTTCCAAATTGGTGATCCACTGATCAAGTTTGCCATAGTGAAAATCCTTTCTGAATCATTTGAGTCCAAATACTTTGCAGTCATAATCTTGCACTAGGTTTTTTTGGTTACTCGTACATCCTCCATGCTAACTTAGCACCTAGTGCCATATTATGCAAATCCATTTTCCTTAAACCCGCTCCCCCATCCATTTTAATGAGGCAGGCTGTATCCCAATTTATGAGTGGAATTTTCTTTTTCTCTTGTGCCCCTTCTCATAGGAACTTTTTAAGTAAACTGTCTAGCTCTTTTGCAGCTTTATAGGATAGTTTGAAGCATGACATATGGTAAATAGGGATCGCTAATAAAATAGATTTAATCATTTGAATTATCCCCGCTTGTGTTAACCATTTGTTATTCCATGAAGATGTCTTTGCTTGACATTTGTTAATCAATTCCTCCCACATTCTGTTTTGATATCTGCCAGGATCTAGTTGCACCCCTAAATACTTCACAAGCAAACTACCAGTCGAAAATCCCAAAATCTCACCAATCTTACTTTGCATCCTTATATTATTATTAAAGAAATATATCAAAGACTTATCAGTATTCATGCTCTATCCCGATCCTTTTTCGTAATCACTCAGTAAAAACTTCATTGCCATAGCTTCATTCTTCGAGGCCTCCCCAAAAAGAATCGTATCATTGGCGAATTGAGAGTGGGAAATTGGATTGATGCTGCCGTGGATGAGAATACCTTTCCACAGTCTCATTTCTACAAGTTTTTTAATGTTTCTTCTCAAAATTTCGGCCATTAATACAAACAAAAATGGAGACAAGGGGCACCTTGTCTGAGACCATTCGTGGCTTGGAAAAAACCATCTATAGATCCATTTACAATAATAGAATATGAAATAGAAGTAACACAATGCTTTATATAATTTATCCACCTATGATCAAAACCAAATCTTTCAAGAACAGAAAAGAGGAGGTGCCAAATCACCTGATCATACGCCTTGCTGACATCTAATTTGACCATCATCCCCTGCATTTTGCTCCTTTTCATCGAATGCATGGTTTCAACAACTATGATTATACTATCTGCAATTTCTCTGCCAGGGGTGAATCCATGTTGCTCTGGAGATATAAGCTTGTCCAAAACAAACTTCAACCTATTGACCATTACCTTGGATATAATTTTGTATAAGGAATTACACAGAGAAATAGGCCTATAATCCGCAATAGTCAAACAACTTTTCTTTTTTGGGATCAAAGTAATAAGTGTATTGTTTACTTCTTTCACGAGTTTACCTTTCCTACGAAATTCCTCCACCACCAGCCATATGTCCTCAGCCATGAACTTCCAACACTTCTGATAGAATTCCATAGTTACCCCATCTAGTCTAGGAGCCTTATGTGGATGTAATGTGAATGTAGCCTTTTTGACTTCATCCTTTGTAATTGGAGCCATTAGCATAGCATTATCCTCCTCCATAATCTTCTTGTCAATAATGTCCAACAAATAGCCAACAGATTCCTCACACTCCCCTGCCGCAGATCCCAAAATTTTCTCAAAATATTTTACTGCTATGCATTCCAATTCCTTTACTTTACCAACCATTCTACCCGAATCATCCAGCAAATGATTGATTTTGTTTTTGTTCCTCTTTTCTTTTAATGAAGCATGAAAGAATTTTGAATTTGAATCTCCAACTTTGATCCATAATTCTCTAGATTTGTCCCACCAAAACATTTGTTCTCGCTAGAGAATCTCTGCCAATTCCGCTTTAAGAGAATTCTCGGTTTTAAATTCTTCGATAGATATCCCCTTCTCAATTACCAAGTTATTGAGCCTATCAAGTTCCGCTTCCACCCTAATTTTCTCTAATAAAATATTCTTAAAGGATTCCACATTCCATATTTTAATCTTATTCCTCAGATATTTCATCTTCTGGACAAAACAAAAACCTGGAGTACCTCTATAATCTACGCATTCTACCCACCACAAGTCTCAATTTTTTTTTCGAAGTTAATATCTCTCCACCACATGCTCAAAAATTTAAAATTACCTTTCACCTTTGCCATTGGAGTGATACAATTCATCTGAACTGGGAAATGATCTGAGAGTGTTATGGGCAGAATTGACGACTCCAATTCAAACTATCCTCTGATCCAATATGTTCCTATGAATATTTTGTCCAACCTCTCCGAAATTCTACTGAAATTCGCCCTCCTATTAGTCCATGTGAAGTTACCTGATTTAGGGATAACATCGAAAAGGTTATTATCTATCACAAAATCTCAGAAATCTTCAATCACACAGGCGTTCATTCTTAATCCTCCAGATTTTTCTTCATTATTGAGAATAGCATTGAAATCTCCTGCCACTATCACTTTCTCCGAATCCACCAATTTAATTTATTTTGAAATTTCTTTCCAAACCCTCTTCTTTTCTTCTATCTTGGTTGGGCCATAAACATTGAACAAAGAAAACTCCAAATCTTCCTGCATAAATCTTACGTTACAATGCATCCAATTTTCTTGCTTGGAGATTGAACAAACTAAAACTTTATCAGGGTTCCATAGAACCACCAAACCACCCATAGACCCATTCGCCTCCTGAGAGTCTCCGTCCCACAACCTACTAAAAGATTTGAAGAAGGAAACTTTTTTTGCATTTACCTTGGTCTCTTGCAACAATATAATATCTCCTAAAATTCTTTGTATTGCCCTTTTGACCAAGCATTTTTTGTCAGGGGCCGATAAACCCCTAACATTCCATGTTGCTATCTTTATTATTTACCAAGGGAGATTCCTTCTCCCTTGGTTTTCTTTATGAATTCCATAACCCCAATAATTCCTTTCTCCTTTTCTCTGTCCTCCCTTTTCTGTTTATTACTTCTTCTGCACCTTACAACTTTAGCTTTCCCCAATAGAATGTTTTCCGACTGGCTGATGCATCTAGGGTCAATATTAACTAGCTTGTCAGTTTGAAAAAGTTCATCATCTAAACCTATTTCATAATAAAATTCAGTATCTGACAATCCTTTATCTCTCGAAGATATGCCTCTACAATCCTCCTCATTATTGTTACTACTACCAATTATGTTTCCTTCCAAAGATTCAAAATTATTTTCCTTACCCTTATTCCCCCCATCTTTCTCTTTCGCTATCTCCATATTTTCCATCATGTTCTCCTTGTCGCCTTCATTTAACAATGGCAATATTTCCGATTCTTTACTTTCTTTCGTATGTGTCTGTACATCTTCCTTATTTATTTTGTTTCCTTGAAGCTCAACCATTTTCTTGCTTTCCTCTATTTCTCTTCTTCATGTCTGTATAGGTTTTCTTAGAACAATTCTTTCCTTTCTGACATACATTTTACATTCCTTCTCACCATGGAATTTGCTTCCACATCTTGGGCATCGAGTTAAATGTTTTTCTATCTCTACTATTTGAATCCATTCCCCACATTCAGATACCAAAATTATGCTCTCAGGAATTCTTTTCACTGCTGCAATTCTCATTCGGGCACTTTTGCAGATATCTTCTTCATCATAATAATCTATTTCCAGCAAAGTGCCCAATGTTCTACCAATTTTCTCCCAAAGTTCCTCACTCCAGTATTAAATTGGAAGGTTGCATAGCCAAATCCAAACTGGCTCTGAATAAACTGCCAACAGAGTTGGATCGAAATGGGGCATCCATGGTTGAATGTATACTGCATGTGAATTGACAAACTAGTTCCTATCGGTAAGTGCACGATTTCTCTCCTCCTTTTCTTCAAATAGAACTTCAAAGAAACCCTTTGCAATAAATTTAACCACCGTTCTGCTTCCCCAATTGCATTCCTAGCATCAGGCTAGTTATCCTCTATTTACTATTGAAAACTTTTATGTTTGCTGCCTCAAGTGTCTTTTCCATTTCATCTGGAGCTATAATAACATAGATAGATAATAGTTCTTGAATTTTAATGTGTTTATTTTCTTGCATAGTTGATAATCTTCTAGCATCCAATATGTTATATAACTCAACCGATATTTGATTTTCTATCTCTATTAAGGCTTTCTTATAAATATCTAAGTATAATACGACCGCTTCCTCTACCTCTCTCTGTTCATCATCCTCTAAGTTTTCATAATAAAATTTAACATTCTTCAACATGCCATCTTTAGTGATTTCATCTACTATTTTTGCACAAGTTCTAGGTGGTACGATAGTCACATTACCAATTTCAACTTCTAAGTCAATGTCACTCTTCTTCTTCCTCTTAGCAGTACCAGATGCAGCTACAGGTGTAGCTTTATGTGCTTACTTCTATGCCAGTAGCTTGATTGTGACCTTCCTAACTGATTTCTTCTTTGCTTCTACCTTTGTTTCCTCCAGTTTCTTCTTAACAACCCTCTTAAATGCTAACAGTATGTCAACCTCTGATTCAGATTTTGCAGTAACAGGCTCAATAAGAACTTCCATATCCTTCCTCTTTCTGCCTTTCTTTGGGACAACATCAATTAGTGCCTTGATGTCTTTTGAGACCTTCTGCATAAATTTACTTGCTTTTCCTTCCTTCTCTCTTTTCTTCCCATTGAACTCTATTTCAACCTCTTGAGTTTTCTGCTATGGAATACCATAGGTCATCAATTTGTGCATCAATTAGTATTTTTGCATAGGCATCAAGATTTAGTGCATCTACCTCATAGCCCATTTCCTCGATCCAAATATTTTTAGGCTTAACTACTTCCATGAGAGTCTCATCCTTCTTTACCATAAAACATATGTCGGTACAGTACTTTCTACAATATGCTCAAGTACCCTTACCCTAGACCTCATAGATTTTTGAAATGCCTTAAAATACCCCCATACCTTATCATCTCTCTGGCTTCCTAATGTAGCAATTGACTGTTTCAATTGGCTTCCTCACGAAATGTCAAAATCCCCATTATCTCTTGCTAGAACCAGGTGTATCATTCATAAAATATAACATTAGGCAAACTAACAAGTTCCCATACCAAAAAGTACCCTTCTTCTCACCCTTAATCTTCCCTAAGTTTTATAACAATTCATCAAGCATCCAACTGCATAGATCTAACTTTACATTATCTCTCATTATTTTGTATGCAGCCAAAATGCATGAACTGGAAACAGAATTCAGTCGGTTTGACTAAGTTACCTTATATCTAATAATCATGCTACCAAATTTGATGTCTGTGTCGGTGATAGTTCTCACTTTCATGGATCTTTTGTCAGATGTAGTGTTGGTGATCTTCCTCATGAAATCATTTGAAACTTTCTTATCTAGATGTTGCCCTATCGATGGTAAACCAGTAATTGCTTGGATGGCTTCTTTGGTGATTTTGTAAGGTCTGTTCAGCCATATAAATTCCCCACGTACTCTACTTAGTACATATTTGATTATCTCATCCTCAAACTCTGAAATGTCCCTATTGTTTCTTTAGGCTTCTCTTCTTGACCTCAATATGTTTGTAAACCCTAGGGCTTCAATATGTTTGAATGTCGGTTTAATCTTTCCAGATTCTCCCATTAGCTCACTCATATACATGCCCTTGATTTTCCCGAAGTTCCCAAGTCCTTGATATGACAATGAATATATTCCCTAACACCCTCTACATACACAACTGCCTCCAAAATGCAAGAAAATGCTCTATCCAAATCTTCCAAGCTAGCCACTTGTGGATACCGCTTGAAAATTGGCCTGGGATGGTCCTTGACCTCTACAATAGTTGGGTTTGAAATAAAAACAAGAATAGATGATGATCCCTCTTCCATGTTTAAAGATAAATACCTTTTGATTGCTCTAAGTATAAACCTTCAACAAATTCTTCTTGACGTCGGTGAAATCACTCAAGAAGAAATCTAATTGCCTTTGAATAGCCTTTGATCGCACTTAGTCGCTCTAAATCACTCTGAAATCGCTATGAATGCAAGGTGATTAACAATGAAGTGCATTCGACCTTTTAACCTTCAAGAAAAACCCTAATCTTTCATTGACATAAATGACTGCTAGTAAAAGATACCGAATCTCGCTCAGAACATATCCATTCTGGATAATCCTCTCCAATATCTGGAACATCTTCCATAACCTCTTCCTGGGGCATATGCAACATCTTCATGAGTTTTTCCTACCCCTAAGGCATCTGCCTTAGATACCGGATGAGATTCCTGTCGATGTAGGAGCAGCATCTTCTGCCGAATAAGTAACTGGGACATTTCCATTTGATGATTGTCCTTCAATCTTCCTAACCCATCTTGAGAATGATCTTGTCGGATTTTACTAACCTTCTCTTTTCCTTTTTCATTTGATCCTCCATTACTAACCAGTGGATTTCTACTTCTACAGAATTTAGCAATATGTCCAACTTCATTACGTGCATAACATATAATATTGTTCTTCTAAGTTGCTTTACTACAACTGGTGAAATTGCTTCATCTGCATTGATTAGCCATATGTCCAAATTTTCCACAAGCATAGAATTTTACATTCATCTTGCAATCTTTTGTCTTATGACCAAATTAATTGCATTTAGAACATTTACCGGGAGCAAAATCGGGGTTCTAATTTGCTCTGTTTCTACATTGCCTAGCCATGTGACCAAATCTATTGAAAACAAAACATCTACCATTAAATTTATAAGCATTGAATTTTCTCACCGGTGCCTTATGGTTTTGATATTCTTTAGCAGCTTCAGAACTCTATCCTTGCTCAAATCCAAGTACACTGGAATCTCCAATCTACCTCTGTCTTTTCAATAACTCATCAAGTTGTGCTGAGTTGATCTTTAATTTTTCTTTGTACTCACTTGCAGTAGTTCAATCTTCTCTTAGTATTATCATTTGTCTCTCAAGATCTTTCTTATTACTATGAGATTGTTCAATATCAGTTCTCAACATATCATTTTCATGAACCAACCTACCACATTCTTCATATATGTTCTTCAGGGATACATCAAGATTTTCTTCCTTTTTCTTTCTATCCTCAATCTTCTTAGACATGCTCATAGTTATAAATTACATTTCATTATTCATAACCATGTTTTCCTAACTCAATTTCTAACATTGTTTTTTAAGTGCATCTTTCTCTTCATCATCTTGATTTTGCAAAAGTTCCTTCCTTCTGGCTTGAACAGATGATAGCCTCTCTTGTAGGACAAGAATTAATTCCTTAGTAGAATTCAATTCATCTAGTAGCTTTAAGCTCTTTAACCTTTCAACATCATAGTCTTCAAGTGCCATCATAGTCTTAAACTTCCTCCGAGGCACAAGCCTTTGATACCAATTGTTGAAAACCAATAACACTGAGAGGGGGGGGGTGAATCAATGATATACTAGAATAGTAAATTTTAGCCTTATTAAAACATTCATACACCAACCGGTAATACCGGTACATACATAATTGAAAGAAGTAAAGCAACCAATAAGCCAAACACATAAATGAGAATCATAACACACAAATTTATACGTGGAAAACGTCAAAGAGGAAAAACCACGGTGGGATTTGTGACCCACAATATCAATCCATTGGCCATATGAAGATATATTATAAAATATGAGGGGCCTGCACTTGCACAAAGGCTTACACCTTAGAGCACACTGCTCAATCACAATAGGAGCCTCACTGACTACATAAAATTCCAGCCTATAATCCGGAGAAGTGTGAACTTTTAAGATAGCATCATCTATGCCAAAATACAGTTCTAGTTTAAGCTCTGGTTGTTCTGGACTGAAACCCTAAACCCCTTGCCGAAATAACCCTTACAATAATATCCTCACATACATACTCTCTGAATAATTTTGCATCATATTCACATATCAATCACCATATCTATATATATCAAAATGATCTAATCTTAACTGACCTATATACCCTTTACAATTTGTATGCCTTATGTCAGCTTACAAAGATATATTAAATATCAAATTACATGTTGCATAGATAACATAAATGTATGAGCATTAAAACAAATTGTCGATGCCAAGTCCAAGATATGTCAGCCTCCAATACTAATAGCCTTTACTATACCATGTTGGCTTGCATTGTCGGTGACCAAAGAAATCTTTCTAACCTGCCAATGTAGAATTTGTGAAGTGCCTGCTGGTACACCATAGAATCAAAACATGAAGCCAGAACACAAAATCATGTTGCCATCAATGACAACATAGTGAAACCAACTAATAGAGTGTGAATTGCCAACATAAATAAAATATTAATTTTCAAATAAATGATCCAAACTCTCAAATATCAAATAAAAAATAGATATTAACTAAAAGCCTCAAGAAACATTAATATCCAAAAACCATTGACTCTAATACGTCAAAATACACATAATAACCATATAATAACAAATTGATATTAAGGTAATTAATTTAACATTATTTATCACATAAATGACCACCAATTCATTCTACATACCCACATACCAAGGCAACCAAGCTGACGTGGTGATTCACGCCCACACCGATGACACACACAAGTGACAACATATACGTAGAGTGTGTAAGAGGAACAACATCATACCCAAAACCACATATTACTAGTGGGAAAGGACATGCTCGCACCTGCAAGGCTAGGGGAGCTCGCACCTAGGAATCCAGAAGGAATAAATGTCTAATACCTGCAAATCCTACAACTGCAACAACAATACATATACATATATACATAACAGGAAAGTGGTAGAATTTCACAATGGCACATCCCGCTCACAATGAATGATGTGACGTTGATTCTCCATGAAAATAGTGAAACAATATATAGACAATAGTCTATATCTCATGACATCATCTTATCATATGTACTCAGGAATGGGGTTAGTACATTCATAATATCACTAAATGTATAACCAGCCTAATCTAAAACATAGCTAAGCATGTATAATCCATCAAGCACATGAATGCACATAAAACCCATCAATTCACATAGATAGTAAGACAATATCCTCATTCATAGAATCATTAGAGTAATATACACCCACCTAATGTTAAACATTGAAATGAGTAACTAAAACATATGGACTCCTAAACTTAACTTGAGACATCAAATAGGAATCTAAACAAGTCTATGAAGAGCAACATATAGGATGGGTCGAGGAAGGGCACTACATCCTCCCCGCCTTGAATTTGACTTACTCTTGGAATTCGCAAGGGTTAAGGTAACAACAAGCATTATTCGACAAAAACAATTTATGTAGGTATGGACAAAGTGTTAGTGTCTTTTGCATGTAATTATGAAAAGTATGTCTATTTGATTGTTTAAGGTCTCATCAATCCATACATATTATTTTAATCCAAACATTTCCTAACTCAAGGTAATATTTGAACACATGAATTTTCATTCTTTACATTATTTGTCTCGGATAATGCATTTCACAAGAGACAACAATTTACAAGCCTCCTACTAATTACCATATGTATATTAAATTTCTAAGATATTAGCAAGGAAACTTTATTTAACCACATTTGCAAACACAAAACTCCTAATTTCTATCATTGGGTAGCCAAAAATTGAAATAATTCATACTATTTAAGCATGCCAACACTCCTTATTATCTATTTGTATACACATAAGAAGATAATTATTTGTATAATTATTTTCGCATAAAGACATCCCTAAATCATTGAAGAGGTCATAACATAGGTCTAAATAAAAGATAAATTTCTCAGAAGCACACCTTTTTAGGTCAATTTATCCAAGACAACCCAAAATATTTAAAATTAGGTGACCTACTTATTTAGAAAAGTGGGACTCTCGACACATAGACAACATAATTTTCTACCATGCTTTTGTTATTCTACTTTGATTCAATCATCCTTATTTATTAACTGTACATAAAATATTCACATAAGTTTTGAAGACATAAGATCAATCGACTGGTTTTTGCTTAACTATTGGTGCATCGTAAGCTACTCAATCCCACACACTTCTATATTTATTAGATTTGGAAATTTTCCAATACATTTTCTTTATTAACATATTTCATCTATTTAACTAATATCGTCATTGTCCAAATAAATTTTTAGTCTAGTGTAATTATCTGCGCTATTCTCCCTTGCACATACTATTAGAGGGCTGATAGGAACTTGATAGAAACAATACTTAACACACAATGAGAGTCCATAAGACATTCACAATTGGAATGGTCGCCATTAATAGTAAAAGAAAAACTAGAAAGAAAAATAATTAAATCCAAAATCATGAAAAGAAGAAAATTTGCTGGCGAAATCCAATCAAGAACGAAGTGTGACAAGTGCCACTTAAAGATAAATTAAAAATATAGAAGAGATAAATTTGTGACCAGCCCAAGGTAAGGAGATCCAAAACCACATTAACTCCATCAATACCACTCGCAAATCATAGAAAAAACAAAACCAAATAAATAATTCGATCAATCCACATCACGAGGTGACTAATGTTAGTCACACCAAAGGGAGTAACCATTGTACAACACCCAAGGGTATGATTCCCTTGAATGAGTAGAGAGCGCACACCATGCATTTAAGAACTTTACTTAAATTCCATATTTTCCTAATTTCCTTTAATGTAATGCACCCCTTCGAATGAAGGTCTATATGAGTATCTTTTAAGAAAGTGACAATTTCAAGGGAGAGATGGAGTAAATAGATGGAGTAAATACTACACCCAAACTAATTATTAACATAAATCTCTTTTGCATGTTAGCTATATCTACTACGGTTGTCACAATCCTATTCGTAAAACTTACTTTTTCTTGTCACACTATTCAATGTGTACACACATTACCCTATTTAGACTCACTTCCTAACATTACTTTAAATGCAAGCATTTATGGAACAAGTATTTTTCAGCCTTTCCATGATACTATCATTCGGAAGACATGTTACAAATTTATTCAATTCATTATCCTTAAATCCCACTAGAACTCTCAAGAGAGACACCTTGTTAGAATTAAAATAAAGGAAATAACATTTGTTCTTTTTCCAATTCATTGAATAAAAAAAACATTCCTCCAAATCACACCAATCCTATTCAAAATTAAGAATTATATTTTATCAAAGGATGAAAGACATAATGGTATCATTCTCTATCCATGCCATGTATCAAGCTTTATTTTATATATCTACATTGTATCGTGGTATTCTCACTTATTAATTTTTAAATACTTGCATCTACATAGACAAAGTTTCTATATAACTAGCTATTTTGCTTTTTAAGAAATTACAAATTGTGCATGCTTTAGCTAAATCTTAGGCTTCAATGCAAATTTATTCTATGCAACTCTTTTAATGCATGTAAAATTTATTTCTACCAATGACAAATCAAGATAGCAATAATCTTCTAGATACATAAATTTTTTACCAAATGGAGAGGTGAGGGAGAAAGGACATTGCTAGGCAATCAACATACACACCCATAATTTTAAGCCTAAACTAATCAATTCTTAAATATGCTATATGCAGCTAATACAATCCTTTTACAGAAATCCAGCTTCCCTTGGTATTTCCTTGTATTGCAGATGCACCTATAATTACCTTCCATGAAAGAATGATATAATTTTACCAATATCATTTCATTACATGCTGAATCACATATAGGTAGAATACTTGATGATTCTTTGAGATACCCATCATTACTAGCCAATTTTGTGCTTCTCTAGGCTAAGCATCTTCTATCAACTATCATACTTCAGCCATGTATTAAAGATATTCATTACGACCATACATTGAGAAACAACATAATTATTCATACTTTAGATGCATCCACTTACAAGTACGATATTACAAATAATTCATTTTCACTTATATATTGCAAGTTAGAAGAAACAATACAAAACCATCTAATGTATCTTTCACAACCATAATCAAGTTCCAAAGTAACATTCACCACCATATTTAAAATTATCCAACCTAATAAGGGCTTAGCTTCACTAATACATGATCAATAACCAAATCTCCTTTCTAGAGTATCACCATTATTGACATGCTTACTCAATTCCTCCCTACCATAACTTAGCATGATCTCCAATGATAGTCCTATTCCATTTTCTTAACACATATCTTACAACTCACGAATACATTCTATTTATCTCTATATATATTACATTAAAACCTCTTGATACACTTAGTGTTCTTTACTAAACCATAACCCAATTCATAATTAATGCCATACATTCCATATTACACATATCTTAACCAATGTCATGAGTTAATTTTATTTCCAACATAAACCCATAACAAGATAAGATCTGAAATCACTTCCTTTCCTATTATGAATTATAACATTATAACACATATTGAGGACAAATCATTGCTGCACTCTTCACCTAATCCGAGGGTATCACCCAAAATTCATTAATACAATTACATACACTTAATCATTAAAACATGAGCTTAGCACTTCTATTACATGATTCACCTAATTATCTATAAGGAAGTCAACATAACAACCAAATATTTTTAAAATGCATAGCATGAGTTAAGAGTATACATGCAATCCTTTCCCTAATCATCTATTTATATAAAAAGAAACACATATCATCCAGGTAGGCATCAGAATTTAGTAAAGCAAGCAAGACTGCATAGAGTCATTAGACATTCCTTTCATACAAGAGGCATGTATAAGAAATAAATACTTATTCTGCACAAAATTATGATTTATAGGGGAGTCCAGGGAGAGGCATAAGAACAAGTATCTAAGATTTCTAAGATTTCATGAACTTTCCCATATGCAACACAAAGAGTGATTTAAGTTCAAGAACATCATATTGCACTACCCACGTGATAAGGATCAATATTTGAAAATATTAAAATATTTTTTAAAATATTTTATACATATTAGCAATTGGTATTTTGAAGGTCTTTATAGAATTTTCATCCCTTGAAACTTTGGTCAATCCTTTAGATTGTTACCATAGGCAAACTCATATAGGGACCAAGATACAACTCTTAGAAACCTTTCCAATGATGCAAATGGCTCACAGTTTCGAGTACTGAGCAGAAAGTTATGACTAGTCAAAGCTAGGATAAATTTTGATGTATATTTTTGATATAGATTTTGGTGACCCTTGGAATATCATGAACTAGTATGTGTTCAATTTATAAATGGAATGGATCAGTTTTAAGTTTTTGCAATTTTGTTCTTGTAAGCATATTTTATCAATACCGTCGATACTCACCAAGTATTGTAATACAAAACCATAACCCGGATTAGCATGAATAAGACACCCAACCTTAACCAAAGATCCCTATGTTTCTGATCTGGGCTCTGATACCAGATGTAATGCCCGCCAAATTATCCTAGAGAATTAAAGCCAAACTAGTCTAAAGAGGGCTAACTTTTTTTTTGTTTAATAAACTAAAGTTCACTTAACTCATACTAACGATATAATTAAGCATTGATTAACTCAATTTCTAAATTAATTTTGATATCTTTATCATTGACTATTTACTAAGTTGTTATGCAAGCAAAATTATCATAATGATACCACATCTATTTCCCTAGGGTACGTTAACATCATTACTTAATCTCAGCAGTGGCATCTAATTACTAACCTTCATTAACCCTCATTAGCTATCAGTAGCCATTACTAACTATCATTGGCTATCCTTTGTTGTCATGAGCTATCACTACCTATCCTTTGAAAACATGCACATGCATAGATGTAATCTAGCTATCTATCCCATCATGACATGTGACTACATGAACGTGGATGCAATCTATTGATTTCATACGCAAGATTATCCCCTTTAGTCTAATGTCAATTTGAGCACCAAATCCAAATAATCCTAATCCCTTAACCATCTCTTACCTATGTGAAACATTATGCATCTATCATTATTAACTGTCTCCTAATGCAAGGTCATTAATTCCATTAACTTCTAACCCTATTTCTCATAAATCTAAATTTGCTTAGCATGATCATTTACTATCATGAAACTTACACGCACAATGTAATATCTAAATACTTCCCTTTTGACCTTACATAATGCATAATATGAAATGCATAAATTTCCCTATCATTACATGGTTCATATGAGATTTCTACTCCTATTATGATAATTTCTTTCATGCAGCCCACCTACATAATGCAATTGTCTATATGCCTTTCCTATGTATTATTACTATGAGATGCATGCTTACTAACTTGGAAATGCAACTAAAATAATGTTAACATTACCTACACTTGATATGATTCATTGAAACTATATTAATTATGCAACCAAGGGATTATTATATTTATTCTTAATAATATGATTTCAGTCATACATCTTATTTAGTTTTTATAGTGTTAATCTAAGGTTCATTACCACATAATGTTTTACTACAACTACACATTATTTCTTCTATGTTTCTATTCTAGTTTCCATTCCACTCTTCTAATATTCTTACATAATGTTTATAACCACTAATTTGATTTCCAAAACCTAACAATGCTACTAACACATATTCATGGTTCTAAGTTTACTTCCGACATCAACGTAACATAATAGAATCAACTTAAGAATCAATGCCTCATTGCAACAAGAACATAAATAATACATTATATACATTGCATATCAAACTCATTTAATGATTACATTGCTTGTCCAAAACTAGCATGACCATGAGTACGCCATGATTACAACTAGTCACATAGTTCTTCAACGTGAGCATAGCTCACCAAGTGTAAATAAAAATGATCACCTACAACTATTGCAAATTTTTACATCACATTTACTTGGTCATCAAATACTTCAAGAGTTTCATCCTTTCAAGTAGATGATTACTAATACATATATCTAATGCCACAAAGATCCTAAGCCATCAAGGTGAAGATCCAATCGACACATGGGGAGAAGAACACCAGCCAAGAAGGAAAAACCCCAATGGTAAAAAGCACCAACCACCCGACCAATGTGGAACCTACAAGGAACCACCCCCCATGCTAGGAGATGACGCAAGGTCCCAACATACAATCTACATCTAGGTTGACACTCGAAACCAAAGGACATAACTACCAGAAGACACTCATTCACGAAGCAAACACAACCAAGTACAATAAGAAACTCCCAAATGCTATCAACAATAAGGCATAGATGCAATGCAAAACAAAAAAGGGATCACATATAAGATTCACATTTCATCCATAAAACACATAACATAGGCACTAGCCTGATAGACATGTGTAGCCATCTCAACCTATGAGAGAGTAAGGGAGATTAGCTTACCGTCTTCATGGCCTTCTCATGATTATCCTAAAATATCCTCAGTAGAAATAAGTCATGAGGCACAAATAAGTCATGAGGCACAGGAAAGTGGTAGAATTTCACAACAACACATCTCGCTCACAATGAGTGATGTAACATTGATTCTCCATGAAAATAGTCAAATAATATACAAAGAATAGTCTATATGTCATGACATCATCTTATCATATGTACTCAGGAATGGGGTTAGTACATCCATAATATCACTAAATGTATAACCAACCTAATCTACAACATAACTAAGCATGTATAATCCATCAAGCACATGAATGCACATAAAACCCATCAATATGTAAACCCATCAATCCACATAGATAGTAAGACAATATCCTCATCCATAGAATCATCAGAGCAACATACACCCACCTAATGTTAAATATTGAAATGAGTAACTAAAACATATGGACTCCTAAACTTAACTTGAGACATCAAATATGAATCTAAACAAATATATTAAGAGCAACACACAAGATGGGTCAAGGAAGGGCACTACAATAGGTACCATATCCAAAGTATTATTGTTCCTCAAAAGATTCCATTTCATTGTTCATGGCTTCTATCCAGGAATATACATCACTCATAACTATAGCCTCTCTAATAGTCCTAGGCTCATTAGTGTTACAAATCAAAGCAAAAGTACAACTAGAATCTAACAATGAATATCCAAACCTTTTTGTTGAATAACCATATCTTTCAAGCTATCACATATCATGACTAGACCTTCTAAAAGGCTGAGGTTAAGGTTACTCATCGTCTTCTAAAATTTTAGAGCTGGTAGAGATCTCCACATCACTAGGTCCACCAAGACTTCACAATTATTCTTTCTCAAGGGTAGAAAGAACTTGAACTACCTCCATATTTTGTTTCTCCTCTTTCTCTGGTTGTATCTCAACACTAGAAGGTTTCATCTCTCTAAAAATAACACTTCAACTATAGACAACCTTCTCTATTACCAAATCATAAAAGTGTGCACCCTTTTACACCAACACCATAAGCGATAAAGATACACTTTTCTACCTTGTTCTCCAGCTTAGATCTGTTTCACTCAAAACATGAGAAGAGGGTTTGCAACCAAATACTCTAAGATGTCCCATAGAAGGCATCTTTCCAAACCATGCCTCCATTGATATCTTATTATTAAGTGCTGATGTAAGAGATATGTTTACCAAATAGTAGAAAATGGCTATATCTTCAACAAAAAACTTTTGTTTGAGGCTAGCACTAATAAGAATACTCCTAGCCCTCTGCTTCAATGTCTTGTTCATTCTCTAGGCAAATACATACTGCCGAGGGATTTATGGAATTGTCTTATGTCTCTCAATCCCATGGTCCTTACAGAGCCTATTGAAGTCTATCAAGAAAAACCGTCTGAAGAATTTAGATTTAGTTTAAGTCTTTTTGATCCATCATATTCCAAACATCCTATGATATGTTCTAAGTTTCTATTCCAAATATTGTTTCCTACAAATCTCAATCAACGAGCATATCCTCCTTTTTTCAACTTTCAAAGTTTGAAGTTGTTGCAATTTAACTTTTCCATATCAACTTTTGTGGATGTGCTTGCCATCTTATTGCAAAAATATTTTTAAAATACTCTACTAAAGTTCCCACTCAGACGAAGATTAGTATAAAATACTTGCTACCCAATAATGAAATAAAAAATGGCCAAGTTCTAATACCAACTGGAAGGAAGCTAAGTTGTGGAAAACACATCCTAAAAAGTAATCTAGTAGGGGGAGATAGTAAAAATTTTCTTTACAAATATTCACTACTACAAAACAAGAAACACATTTACAATGATATAAATAACATGTGTAAAGATTATAACATATAACACAAGATATATCATGGCAAAAACCTTTTCATTAGAAAATCTCCAAACTCCAAAATAAAAGTACTTTTTATTACTGAAAAAATAATTACAACACAATAGTAGTGCACTAATTCTTTAAAAGGAGTCTTCAACAATCAATCCAACACACACTGAATCAATTTTGACAACGTAACACTTTACCTGCAAACATAACATAACTAATAACTCTCTAAGGCTACCTTATATAAAGAAATACCACTCAAGTGGAAGCTTCTAGATGAAGTTACAAGATAGGATCATGCAAAACATTTAACCCTATTTTTTGGTAATCAAAAAGAATGAAAATGACACATGTACATCTCCAAATGACTCCCCATTAAAACTTCCTATTTTGGGCACCCAAAATTTACTATTTTGAGGTATGACAAGTGCTCTTCACATCTTACATTTGTCATAACTTACAACACTTACGGTTTTAAGAGAGCCAATCATAAATGACTAATATTAGCTTATTCTCTTACAACTTCTCATAAAAAAACTTGGGCACCCACCTTCTCCATGCAAAAGGTACCACTTGTCACTTCTCCATTTTGTCATAGAATTTGTCATAGGTTGTCATATTATGACGCTTGTCAAGATCATCAAAGTGGGATGCCTACCTCTACATATGCAACATATGTGTCATATAGTCATTGCCAAGGATGATACCGCCAAGTCCGTGGGTCCCACTAAACGACTAGACATTTATAGGCAATTAATAAATTAAAATAATAATAAATATAAAAAAATGAATGTTAGGATTTGCAACAGTTGATACACCTTAATCCCAACAAATATGTATTTACCAAACCAAAAGACTTAACATTTATGTATGTTCACCTTCATAAAGTGTAAGATAATTTCATTTAAACATTTCATTTTCCCATGCAGTTAACCCAAAAAAACATAATTGTAAACTTTATAGAAAGCATCCACACTACTCCTTTGTTAATAAAAATTAGTAAAAATCTCCTAGAATCCTTTCCATGATCATCATAAAAGAGATATAATCGAATGATCCAAAAATATATAAGCAAACAACACTAAAATTAAAATAACAAATTCACCTATAAAGCAATAATTTACGATTCTAATCACGTTTCATGGCCATCACTAGGAAAGCAATGATGTATCACTTGTAGTTGGTATCTCTCCTATCATTTATCCATTACACATTTGAATCATTTGCATTATTCTAATATAACTCAAAATATAATACATAAATATTCTACTACGAACAATAAGAACTTTTAAAATTAAAAAATCCTAAATAGAAATTTTTTTTTTTAACAAAAGATATTAAATATGTTAAAATTAAAATCTATTGTAAAATAATTCTACTAGTCCCAAAAAAAACTCATCACACATCAATAAAGTTGTATATAATGTTTCACTAAGGAAATTTATATTTTAATACAGACAAAGTTTATGTAATGCCATTTAACATAATTCATTAAAACAATTGGATATTAAAAAATAAAAGAATATTTTCAAGAATCAATGAGAATTAAAATAGTCAACATTTATAATTCAAGTTCAAAAATGAAAATTTCAGTTTTTAAATTATAAATATCTCTATATACTTTTCCAAATAATTTGTACATCCTTTATTACATATTGAAATATATGAAAATAACTTTTACTGATTATGAAAGAAAATAAAGGTTACAAATTGGAGATTTTGATCAACATTTAGAAAAGCTTTCTTAAGGAAAATGTAAGTTCATTTGTAGCAGTTTTATTAAAATGCCATGTACCTTATCTAACCTATAGAGTAATACCACTCAAGAGGAAGCTTCTCGATTAAGTTACAATATGTGGTCATGCAAAACATTTGGCCCTTTTTTTGGGCATCAAAAAGAATGAAAATGACACATGTACATATCCAAATGACTCCCCATTAAAACCTCTTATATTAGGCACCAAAAATTGACTATTTTGAGGTATAATAGGTGCTCTTCACATCTTACAACTGTCATACTTACAAAACTTACATTTTTAAGAGAATCCATCATAAATAACTAATATTATCTTATTCTCTTAAAAATTCTCATAGCCAAAGTTGCGAACCCAGCTTATCCATGCAAAAGGTACCATTGGTCACTTTGACTCACTTGTCCATTTTGTCATAGTATGTATCATAGGTTGTCATACCATGACAGCTGTCAAGGTAATCAAAGTGGCATGACTACCTCCATATGTGCAACATATATGTCATTCAGCCATTGCCAAGTAGGGTGCCACCAAGCTTGTAGGTCCCACTAGATGACTAGACATTTGTAGGCAATTAACAAATTAAAATAATAAATAAATATAACAAAATCAATGTTAGGATTTGTAATAGTTGATACACCTTAATCCCAACAAGGCTATCTTTACCTAGCCAAAAGACTTAATGTTTAGGTATACTCATCGTCATATAGTGTGTAATAATACACTTTCATTTAAACACTTCACTTTACAATGCACTTAACCCTTAAAAACCATAATTGTAAACTTGATAACAATAGACATCGACACTACTAAAAATTAGTAAAAATATCCCAAAAAAATTTCCATGATCATCATAGAAGAGATATAATCAAACAATCCAAAAAAATATAAGCAAACATTAAAATTTAGATGAGAAATTCTCCTAGAAAACTATAGTTTATTATTCTAATCACTTTCCATGATCATCACTAGGCAAGTGATGATGTGTCACTTGTAGTTGATATCTCCCCTGTCATTTAACCATTACACATTTGAATCATTTTCATAATTCTAACATAACTCAAAATATAATATAAAAATATGCTGCTAAGAACAATAAGAACTTTTAAATTTAAAAATCATAAATAGGAGCAAATGTTTTTAACAAAAGATATAAAATATATTAAAATGAAAATCTATCATAAACTATGTTATTAGTCTCAAAAGAACTCGTGACACATCAATAAAGCTATATATAATGTTTCACTAAGGAAATATATATTTAAATATGAACAAAGTTTTAGTAGTTCCATGTAACACAATTTATTAAATCATTTGCATATTCAAGAATAAAAGAAAATTTTCAAGAATCATTGAGAATTAAATAGCCAATTTATAATTCAAGTTCAAAAATGAAATTGTCACTAGTCAAATTATAAATATCTATATATACTTTTCCAAATATTGTGTACCTTTTTTATTACATATTATACATATATAAATATACTTTTCTAAATATTTTGTACATTTGTTTTTACATATTATAAATATCTATATATACTTTTTCAAATATTTTGTACATCTTTTATTACATATTGGAATATATGAAAATAAATTTTATGACTATGTATATTTAGAAAAGATTTCTTAAGAAAAATTCAAGTTCATTTGTAATAGTTTTATTAAAATGTTAGGTACCTTATCTGACCTATAAATTATTATTATTAAGAATCAAGATCTACTCTAATCCATATAAAACTACAATTTATAATTTTAATCACATTCTATAAGTGAAAAAATCAAATATTATCCAAACACTAGAAGATCATGAGATATAATTCAATATAGCATTAAATAAGTCTCTACTCTACACATTATAGATCATTATAGATCATTAGTAGCAATCAAACTTCAACACATCCACTTGCAGACCTATTCATTTTTTCTCATTTAGCCCAAGCTATAAACTATTCTTCATTATTTAGATAAATTTAAAAGAAAACTAAATTAAACTTACATCTTTCCAAGTACTATGTACTTGTTATTATATATTCAAATATATGAAGACAAATCATATATTCGCATAGCTGGAAAATATATGTATGAGAAACCATTTGATCAAAATCTTCAATTGTTACTCAGATCTATTAGATATATCTATATCTGTAAAATTTCATCAACCAATTTTGCACTAAGCATTTCCTAGGTGAGGGATAGAAAATTATAATAGGTGAGGGATAGAAAATTATAATATAGAATGAGAGTTTAAATTCAAGACCCAGATTTTGATTAATTTGATTAACATTTAAAAAAATCTATGACAAACCATTTGCCTAATCTCACCTTAAATATCAAAATTATTAACTTTAACAAACATTATTTATTCTATTCCATTATTAAAACCATGATTTTATAATCTATTATCATTATAGAATGGAGAGATGAAAAATTCAAAAATATAATCTAGCAATACCATATCATAATATATAATATTAAATAGCATTAAACTATATAAGTCTTAACTCTACAATAGTAGACCATTATAAGCCATAAATGTGCAATGCATTTATTTAGAATACTAAACATATTCTTATAGTTTGGCCCTAGTTGGAAGGGTTGCATTGGTTTTCAGTAGTGGGCTTACAATGAGTGACATCAGTTGGAGGGATATATTTATCGCCTTCAAGCTCAAGGCTACCTGACCACCACTGAGAAAGATTATGATCACTTGTTTCTCTCACAAATAGCGTAGCGGAGGGAAGCAAGTGCCAGGGTGTTCTCTTTTTCGCAACTTCATAACAAAAGAGGAACTTCATGCGCTCATGAAGAGGCTTATCAAGGTCTTGGCTTTCCTCCTTGTATATACCCTGCAAAACCTCAAAATAGCGGATGTAAGAGTTGCAAATGAGATCATTCCTATTCACATATATGTTGGGAACCCAACTGCTGACCGCAATGAAATCACCATATGGGCCAAGCAAAATGATGTCATCTTTCAATCCCGAGCTCACTGCCACCCCCTTGCATGCACCTTTTATCTTCTTGTAAACTCCCTCCAGAAGAGGAAGATGAAGAGAAGTCGGCCCATCACGCACAGCTGATAAAGTTCTTCCGACCATCTCAAAGAATTTTATCTCGGGAAGTCTTGGGGAAAAAAAGGGAGGATTGAAGAGATGAGCCTCCATCTTATTTCTCTCTTCTTTCCCCATTTTTCTTGCAACTGCTATGGCAATGGCGGCTCCCAGTGAGTGGCCAACAATCCAAATTTTGTGAGGTTTATTCCTCTGAATACTCTTTTTCAATTGCTCTAAGCCCTTGTCAACTCTACTAATTGATTTGTGGCGTGCATTGACTGCTTTCCAATTGTGGCGAAAATCCTTTCCTAGAATATAATTTCCTTTGAGAATTGTACCTCTGAATGCAACAACTTCTGAGGGAGGCTTACCTTCACCTTCGCCTCCTTCGCTTGTTCCATCCCACTGGAAAATGGCCCCAAATATTGTTTCATCTTTTATCGTTTCCTTAACCTTGAATTTAAGTAGACTGCACCATTCTTTCACCACTTCTTCCTTTTTCTTGACCATTTCTTTCTTTCCATTTCCCTTTTCGATTTGGTATACAACATTCACCAGACATGCGGCGATGCGTCTCCTGGTGTTGGGATCTCCCCTGCCATTTTCCCATTACAAACAAGAATCATTTTCATAGTTTATCAAACTACCAGAAATTATTAGCAACATGGTCAATAGTTTATGATATAAACATATTACTGTTTAGAATTAAATATGTGAAATGATAAAATATAAATAATTGTAGAAAAATGATTAAAATGAAACGGGGCTAATGCAGCCTATTAGAAAGAAACACAGGTATACGTAGAAATCTTGATAAAATCTAAATCAACATTGCGGACCTACAAATCTCCTTAGAAACCCAGAAATGACGTTTTGCCCGTCAAATCGAAAAACGAAGTCCTTCTATGTTACCGTGTTTGGAACATAGATTTCCCTAGATCAATTATATGTTCAACCATAGAAGAGCATTTTCAAGAGATATTGAGAACCAGTTACCAGCAATTTCATATTTAGAAAATAACATTGCTAGTATTCATCATCTCCTCCATTATTTGTTGTCTATTCATTACACAAAACCCCAATCTTGCTTGCCTATCTCCATTAACGCACTCTGTGAGCAGTGACCAAAGAGTTTTGCTACTTGCTGTTGTAAAATCCCCACGAGTGCTTCGATTTTGCAAGGAAACTCTTTCTGTCATTCTATGTTACTGTGTTTGGAACGTACATTTCCTTAGAACAATTATGCGTTCAACCATAGAAAAGCATTTTCAAGAGATATTGAGAACCAGTTACCAGCAATTTCATATTTAGAAAATAACATTGCTAGTATTCAACATCAACTCGTAATTTTTCTCAGCCTTGCAACATAATATAAATATTAGAAAGGAAACTTGAGCAGGAAATTGAATTACCGATGGCAACTGCTATTAAGACTATTATTTCTAACCAAGAAAAAGCAAGGAAACTGAAATCTGTATGACTGAAAAATTGGTAGTTCAATCTGAGAACTTTTCTCTGTGAATATTACCAGTTGGGATTGGCGAGGTCAAGAATGTCTTGGACGTTGTTGGCGTCTTGATCAGCCATTGCAGGTGGACAAGAGATAAGAATAGCCAGTTTGATTACACAAGCCCGTCTACGAGGTCTTATATAATGCCATCTGATTTGATTTCCCAAAGAAGAAGAGAATTTTTCTGAAGCACAAACTTTGATGAATGACGTTTTATTCTCAATCTTGAAATATAATTGCCTAAATAAGGAACTCTATGCTATTCTGCCCTGAGAAGTTGTCAGTGATACTCAAATCCACATTGCTTTCTTTCTTATCACATCATTATGATCGAAATCTGTCTTTTCCAGATCTGACTTTATTCTTTCATAGCTTGATTGCTATCCTAAAATCTTCTCTTCCTCTCCATGAGTGACTTTGGGATCTTTCTTTTGTATTAACTAAATGCCTACATTCTGACATATGCTCATTGTTTCATTCCCAAGTGCTGGGCATGGCAGTTATAAAGCTTTAAATTACCGAAAGATATATGGCGTTTGAATGAGAAGTGACTTAACACAAGATGGGCATGATTTTCTTGAGATGTTCAGATTGCACTCGACCTGCCATTACCATATTGGGAGAATAATTAATAAATGTAAATGAGAGAGCGTGGGTTACGATAAACATTGCCATGAAGTTTGCAATGAGTTTCCAATCTTTTGTCAAGGATAAAGTTACAATTTGATATTGGACAATATCCTACGCTATGTGAAGGTTTAGAGCAGGTATTGGTCGTGTTGATGGAGATGGTGGCTAGCACCAACATTCTTGATTCCGCCATTCTTATGGGCCAGCCTTAAATCACACACACTAGGCTTTGACTGCTTATGTGGTGATGTAGAGCCCGCTGAACCTACCCCATTCTTCAACCCATTTCCGTTTCCTAAATGCTCGCCGTCGCAGTCAGCAGTGACAGTTACAGTAAGCGTTAGCAGTTCCCGCGCATAAGGTAAATCAAACTTCTGTAGCGGTGCAGGAACGGCATTCGAGTTGGAGTTTTAATTAAAATAAAGAGAATAAATTTTGTTAGAAGTTGTAGTTGCCACTGCTTTGGTTAACGTGTATGCATAAAGTGAAAGCATAGACAGTGCAAGTGAACTGTTCGACTAAAAGCCTGGAAGAAATGTGGCCTCATGGATTCGCACGATTACAGGATAGGAACAAAATGGTTTTGTTGACCAGGCTTTAGAAGATTTACAGCAAATAAAATTGGCAGGATAAAGCCAATCTCTGCAGCCTTCCACAATATCCTCTTCTAATTGACAGGCATTTTGAAAGAAAAATTAAATTTTTTGTTTTATACATACAAGTATGTTTATACCCCTTTTATCTTATTATCTCCTCCTACACTACAAAAATTATTAGTTATAAATGTAATAGTACACTACAAAAATTATTAGTTATAAATGTAACAGATTTTGTTGATCAATTAAATTTTTGTTAGGCTTGTCACAACACTAGATAATTGAAGTGAAAAAAGCAATTTTTCGCGAAAGATCTCAACACAATTCTATTAGAATCTTGAATTCTATGTCTAAATGAATATCCTATGTCTTTAAGTCTATTAGAATCTTGAATTATATCTTTATTCAAGTTCATAAATGTAATAGATTTTGTTTACGAATTAAATTTATGTTATGCTTGTCACAACACTAGATAATTGAAGTGAAAAAGGCAATTTTTCCAGAAATATCTCAACACAATTCTATTAGAATCTTGAATTCTATGTCTAAATGGATACCCTATGTCTTTAATTCTATTAGAATTCTTGAATTCTATGTTTATTCAAGTTCATATTGTGTGTCAATATCCCTAACAACCTTTCCTAAAATAGAAAGATAATTCAATTAAAGTATCAAACCATAATTATTTTGATAATTCTTTCTTTTATGGTGCCAAAGGAATGGAGTGAAAAGATTTTAGAACTAATAGTAGTGGATTTCAATATATTGTAGTATCACCATCAAGATGAACTCAATCAATTGGCTAAGTAATACAACTATTTCTAAATTATTTGTGATATTTGATATCATATTTAATATTAATATTGTATAAGAATTAAATTATCAATAGTTTCTAGAAGATTGGAAAGGAAGAACTGAAACTACAGTAAAAAAATTCAATCTACCATGCATGAAATACATGCTCATCAGTTTAGTCTCAAAACAATGAGTCAAGTTTAAAATCATTGAAAACGTAGAGTTGTTTGTCCTTTAAATTGAGCTATATATTTGTGGTGATACTAATGTTTAGACAGTGGGATGAGGTGATAGTGAATAAACTAAGTAAATCTTTATGGATTACATGGAATATTATTACTTATTATACAGGTGGATTATATGAGTTTGAATTTATTGAAACAAGATTATGCTACACCAAACATGGTATTTTTTATACTTATGGAGCAATTTAGGACCTCATACCCTTTAAAGAAGATTTGATCAAGTAAGTTATTTATCATATATTTCATTACTATCACAACCTAATTTGAAAAGAAAATATATTTTTTTAAATTATAATAATGTACAATGTCTTATCTTTTTTATTTTGATTTGACTTGTATATTAAGTTGTTTAATTTGACCTAAATATGCAATTGGGATATGCCAATGATGGATCAACTTCTAAACTATATATAAAATTACTCTTTAGTTTGCCCATAAAACATACATGGATATAGTTATTGAGGTTGAAAAGATACATGGTCTTTTTGTTTAACAATAGATGATGTTGGAGTAAATTAGATTTACTCTAATTAAATTTGCTTGTGATAGATTTATTTTCACATGAACAATCATTTACTTTAGTGTCTGTGTGTAGGTGTACACACACACACACACACACATAAATACATATGGATATACATATACACATATACATACATATACATATACATATACATGTATACAAATACATATACATATATATAGCTACATATACATATACATATATATGTAGAAACACAGACACACAAACACACATATATATGTGTATGTGTATGTGTATGTGTATGTGTATGTGTATGTGTATGTGTATGTGTATGTGTATGTGTATGTGTATGTGTATGTGTATGTGTATGTGTATATGTATAAGTATACATATACATGATCTTGGTTTCCATGTTCTTCTTCTTCTTCACTTTCTTCATCTTCTCCTGGACCTTTCTATTCTGGTTGAACTAGGGCTTCTTTGTTCAGTCCTCCAACTTCTAGCTTTACCAGTTCCGATTCCAAAAATAGTACGTTAGGTTCTTCTACTTCCTTCTCCTTGCTGGTTTCTTCAGATTTTTCAGGAAATTCATCTACTCGGACATTGACACTTTCAATGATCTTCTTAGTCTACTTGTTGTAGCACTTGTAAACTTTGTTGTTGGTGGAGTAACCAAGAAATATGCCTTCATCACTTTTGGCATCAAAATTTCTAATTTAATCACTTCTATTAATAAAACATCTGCTACCAAAAATTTTGAAGTAACTGACATTCGAGGATCTACCATACCATTATTCATAGGGTGTTTTTTCCCTACATATTTAAACCAGTATCTGGTTCATTGTATAAACAACTGTGCTGATAGCTTCTCTCCAAAATGTCTTATCTACACCTCCTTGGATTAACATAGTCCTAGCAACTTCAATCACTCACCGATTATTCCTTTCTACAATACCATTTTGCTGTGGTGTCATTGGTGCAAATAGCTGCCTCTTGATCCCATTGTTTTCACAATATCTAGTGAATTCATCTAAAGTAAATTCACCACCTTGATCAGTTCTTAAGCACTTTAGCTTCCTTCCACTTTCATTTTCAAGTAAGGCTCTGAATGCCTTAAATTTGTTGAATGCTTCTATCTTGTCCCTCAGGAATGTGACCCACGTCATCCTTGAGAATTCATTGGTAAATATCATGAAGTACCGGTCACCTTGAATACTCCTAGTCCTCATTGATCCACATAGGTCAGTTTGAACCGAATCTAGCAAATGTTTAGCTGAGAAATATTTTCTCTTGAAGGTTGAGGATGTCATTTTCTCTAACTAACATTATTTGCACAAAGCATTCACCGGTTTGTCCAACTGTGGCAAATCTCTTACTAATTTTGACTTGCTAACTCTTACAATGTTATCAAAATTCACATGACAAAACCTCCAATGCCAAAGCCAACTATCTTCTACTTTTGCAATCAAACAATTGTTGACTTTAGAGTTTAAGTGAAATAAGTTACCTTTGGTTTGTTTGCCGGTTGAAATCATTTCACCTTTGCTTCCAAACATCTTGCAAACTCCATTCTTGAATTCTAACGAGTAACCTTTGTCATTGAGTTGAGCAACACTCAAAAGATTATTTTTCAATCCTTCAACCCAGTAGACATCATCTGCACTTCTCTTACCATTCAGGGAGATGGATCATTTCCCTTTCACCATGTAGGGAGAGTTATTCCCAAATATGAAAACACCTCCATCAAATTCTTCCAATGTTAGAAACTTTCTCTGGTCACCAGTCATGTGGTGTGAACAACCACTGTCTATAATCTAGTCATCTGAACTATTCAAGTGAGAGACCAATGCCTTCTGATCTGATATGTCTTCTTTGATAGCAACAAAGACAATGTCCTCATTTGTATCTTCCTTGGATTCTTCATTTGTAATTCCTTCATCCACTGCAATGAGACAATTTATTTTTCCTTTTCATTTATACTTCCTATATTTCTCTCATTTTTCCTTGTTATCTCCATTAGGATAGTTAGTAACAATATATCCTATCCATTTACATGTAAATCATTTCAGTGGTAGTTTACCTCTATACTTATCAGTACCTTTGGGTAACTACTTTTCCAACAATGCTTCAAGTTATATCAAGCCATCTTCATCATCTACCTCTCTGCTGGATCTAGATTCATGACTATAACTTACTTCTCTGCTTTTCCTTACCAGGGGAGTTGAGACCGAGGCTCTAAATGTAGATTCTAACCTCTGAACACTTCCATCAAAACCATTTAATTCAAATGCAGTTAATTTACCAATGATAGAGTCAAGAGTTACCTTTGTCTTGTCAATAGATTTGAGTTCTTGAATAGCTATCACTTTGATAGTGTAGCCCAATAGAAGGGTTCTCAATACCTTGCTAACCATAGTGGCATCCTCTACTATACCTCCAACACTTTTGATTTCTCCAACTATCCGCTTGATTCTCTAACCATACTATTGAATGTTTTCTCCTTCATCCATTCGCATATCATCAAATTTTCCTCTGAGACTCTCTTCCTTGGCTATGTTTACATGCTCATCGTCGCTATAGATTTCTTCCAGTTTCTGCCAAACTTCATCTGCAGTCTCCAATCCATGAACATCAACATATTTTGAATCTAACAAGGTATTGATGATGGCTTCCAATTCTTGGTTGTTCTCCTATTTCTCCTTCTTCTGATCATCTGTCAGAATTCCACTAGGCAAGTTATACTTAGTAACAACATGATCGCAATACTGACTTCCTAAGCTATTGATGTAAATATTCATCCTATCACTCAAGACTTTGTAGTTATTTCTATTGAACTTTGTACCTTTTATCTTCATTATTTTCTCCTTGATCATTTCCTCAAGCTATTAGGATTATACTCAAGAGGATCTCAAATGCTCTGATACCAATTGATAATATGATGAAACCATAAAGATACAGTTAATTACTGATAAGGGGGGTCAATTTGTAGATAGAAAATTAACTAAACTTTCACCAAACTTGATTTCAACTTAGAATCATCTCACAAAGTTTACCAGTTTAGACACTTTAACAAAACTGCAACTGCACTGTTAAATCTTACTGGTTGACCAAATACTTCAGTGATATAATGCAATAGATCTGAAACTTAAATACTATTTGACTAAAACCTTAAACCACTTCACTAAAACTAGTAATAACATGTTTTAGATCATTTCTAGTCATTTAATTATATGTATGCAGATTTACCAGACATTCATATTAGCCAATCAAAATCAAATTCACAAAATCATTCACCACTTGACACAATGATTTTTCACATGGAAACCCAAATGGGAAAACCATGGTGAGGATGAATACCCACAAGTATTTTTGAACTCTTATGAAGTTTTCCTTGTTAGGATCCAAGCCTTGTTAGAACTTTATACAATAATGTTTTGTTAGGAACAGATTTGGTTAAGGACAACCTGGCTAAGGAATTGACTACAAATACCTTGTTAAAGGTAATACACCATTAAAGGTAAACTCAGTGTATGATTTAAAATCCAAGCTAATGGATCACTTGGCTAGAGGATTTCAACAATAAGCCTCTTAGAGCTTACCCGATTAAGGAATTTTACTGCTGTAATGGTTAGAGAACAACATGTTCTTTGACCAATCAAGAAATAGCACTTCCTTGTTGAATCAAATCCTTTACCGCTCCTATCTGCCTTCACAACATTTTGTAGACACACCTCCTGGTTCGACAACAATCACTTTCACACACTATCAAATTTTCTAACACATCATTCAAACAATCCATTGATCTTAAAAACAAATACAGTAGGTCGGTAACAGAACAAAAACCCTAAAATTCTCATAGAGATTACAAACACATTGGTTCAATCTTGATCATTATATTACATTCCAATCATCTACACATTCTTCTAGGAATCTACAACCACTCCTAGATCACCACACTTTAAATCTTATAACTCATCACGTGTTTGACACTTTATACTATGCATTTGATCATTCCCAAAATAAATGGTTATCTTTACGCGCCAAAGCCTTTTCAAAACTCATCACATGAAACATTCTTACATGGCATCTTCATTACCAATCATCATTTGGTCATAAATCATTACAATTGATCTCCAAGCTTCATCGGTTAAGGTTCTGCATCTGAATTGGTTAGGGTTACTAGTTGATCTTCACCGCTTAATCACCAGTTGCTTTACTACTTCATCACCAGTTGCTTTACTGCTTCATTACTGGATGCTATTGACATCAATGACAACACTTCCAATCGTCAATGCAATCTTCATACAATGCCAACAATTTAATGCTTCATAATTTCCACCAATCAGTTAGAAATTATGAAATTTTGATCATAAGTTTTGTCATTAATGTCATAGGTACAAAGCGTAAACATGAAATTGACCTCAAGTGTAATTTAGGACACTACAAAAAGACTGATAATTCTTTAGAAATTAGGATTTCCTATCTGAAAATGACTTATGCCTTGCTAGTTCTGGAGAATCAAGAAAATCAAGGACTAAAATACATAATTAGCAAGACAAAAGGAAACCTCCAAATGTCATAATACTAGTTTTGATGTCTATACATGTCTGTGTAAGCCAACTTACTAAAAATAGTATGTGATTGTCTTTGACATTTTCAAGTATCTAATTGTGTTACACTTCGTATGCGTCAACATGGGATCCAAAATAACTAAATAAAACTATAAAATAAAAAATAAAATTAACAATATTATTTTGGGTGATGCAAGATTTCCATTACATCACTACATGATTTTGTCACCCATGTCAACAATAGAAGTACTAGTGGCTAGAGGAGGATTGATAAAAGAACTAAAATAGTTGGTTGCCTCCCTATGAATATCTTCAATAAGAGTAAAAGTAGAGCCATTTGACTTGATCAATTCGCTAATTTTGTTCCTCTAATATGTTTGAGGGTAGATTGGTCAAAAGAAATCATGTTCTTATCCCCCTCTTTAATTCATTGGATTTTGGATCTTTCCTTCCATAATAGTTCTTCATTTAGCACTATATTATGAAGTTCATATAGAAGAGACCTCTTTTGTTTAACCAAAAAAAGGGAAGCAACCATCCTTTCCATCCGCATTTAAATTGTCTAAATCTAATCTTAAAAATCCTTCTTCTAGGAAAATATTTTTCCAAATGAATATTTTCTCCATTTACAAAGATTTATTTTAATCATTTTCAGTTTACAAACAACCTTGAACATGATCATTTCCTAGACTATGAAGCTCCACCAAAGAGCCACAAGATATTTAATATTAGTATGATGGGTCCACATTAGTTTAAATCTAAAGGGGAGCATCCCCTAGGTCTATCTTTGAATCCAGCAAAAAAAAATAGGGAAATGATTCAAACAAAGATCAATAAAGGATGAAAGATGTCCTTTCTTAATAAGATCCTAGGAAGAAGAGAGAAGGAAACAATCAAGTCTGACTTGAATGAGGCCATCTCCCAATCTCATATTAGACCAAATAAAATTCTAGCCCTCCAAATCTATGTCAGCTAACTTGCCTTTAGACAAAAAATCATGGAGGTCCTACATACTAATAGAACGATTAGGGACCCCTCCCATCTTCTTAAAGGAATTAAGGGGAATGTTGAAGTCACCCATCAACATCCAATTGGAGTTTTGAAATCAAGCACAACAATCAATAATGAGGGACCATTAAACCCTTCTTAAAACTAGGTCATTAGGGATATAGATATTAGAGAGCACCCACTTAGATTAAGCGATTTCATCAAAGAAAAACACATTTTGGTAAATTTTGTCTTAAAAAATAAAAAGACCCAACAAATTATGAAGTTTCTACATTATTAGTAACCACCCTAAAGCACAATTTGCATTGGTAGCCAAGGAATTAGAAAAGGGACAAATAAATTTACTCACCTTTAGAAAGGCTTCAACACTCGCCTTTATTTCTCAATGATGTAGAATGTAAGGTTTAAATTCTTTCACTAGATTTTTTACTAAATTCTATTTGTTGGAACCGTTTAGTCCCCTAATATTCCAGAAGAGGATGATCATTTCTTAGATTTAGTGGAGAGAAGATGTTCCAAAGTAATTTGGTTTACATTAGCCACATATCTACCTATAAAAGTCTATCATTTTTCTCTAGCAGGTTTCCTACCAATCTTAGAGTCTTTTCCCAATCTATTTGTTTTTTAGCACTCTTGATGGAGGGTTTCCCACCCATTAAGGACCCAGGTGAAGGAAAGGAAGGAGCTTTATTTGTAGAAAATATAGTGAACTAGTAGATATAGGGAAAGTATCCTACACCTTAATGCAAGTGAAACAAACTTAGTCTTAATTTATAAAGAAGGGGGATTGAATAGTCCAATAAAGGAGCCTCAACAATAGGAAACTAAATTCCTATACCATTAGAGAAGGATTCAATTGCCAAGATTTCTTTTGTGGCCACAAAAGGAACAATGTCTAGAACAAGGTCTGAATCAGAGTGTCGCCACTACAAAATCAACCATAAGGGATAGAGCACAATCATACAACTCCATAAATGACATAGAGGGATGAAGGGGAATTAAAACCTATAGTGTCCTAAATTGCACGCAGTGCATTTATGATACTTATGCATGGCGTCTGGTACATTTATGACGAACTCATGATAAAAATTACATTATTTTGGCATCATGGGCTTGAATGACAAAGCATCCCGAAATGCCTAGAAAACCCCTTTGGGCCTATTTTTGGATGGATGCCAACACGATGCGGGGATGTCCTTGCGCTGCACTAATGTCCCAAAAATATGATGAAATCTCGAATATGGCAAAGAGTCAGACGCGGGGAAATGTGTGTCCTTTGGCTCACATTTCACCTTAACAACTCTTCGTGCCTCTTCCAAATTTAAGAACCCTTCCTAGCTCATTTTGAAGGGTTCCCACTTTTGGTTCTTGGCTCTTGCCCATTGGCTCTTATTATGCTCTTGATATCACATTTCTCTCTTCATGCTTTTGGATACACACTCTACCAACATCAAGATACAACTATCTTGTAGTGCACTTACCAGCAAATACTATTGTGGGCGTCGTCATGCTCCTATCTTCAACAAAGTGGGGTTTGGGTTCATGCCTTGTCTTCTCATTTACCTATTTTAATTACTTGTAATGAGTCCTTTTCATTATTAATTGTATATGTTTTCTAGGTGCATTCATTATTTATGATAATTCCAATATTTCTAATATTTAATGCATGTAATAGGGGTTTTCTTTCATTAAGCGAAGCATAGTTTCTATTAGCATCTACTTCCAATTTATCAAGTTTCCAAGTTCCTTTATCTCTTTCCAATTTATCTATATGGTTGTCTGTGGTAGTGGAAACACCTAAGTGGGGGTTTGACTGAGGTAGGCCCCTATACGGGCCCAATAATTTTCCCTGTATCAGTGTGTGTAGGTGGCAAACGGGCTTCGTACGTAGGGAACCACACGTGGATCTATTTTTGGGATTTTCTCTATTCGTGGGCCATACAGACCATATCATGTCTCGCTACCATCCATCCCCGGCGTTGGAGTCCAAAACCTGAGAGCTACTAAGTTTGAAGGTATAATCTTATTTTGATATTGCATCATTTAGGAAAAGCGTTTTATGTATACTTATTGTTTTTGCATTATAATTTTGTTGTTTATATTTTATGTCATAGTTGGTTTAGTTGCTTGTTATCCCCTTGCTCAACTTAGTGCTAGTTCTAAGAGGTAGCAGTGAATTGATTTGTCCTCTAAGATTCATCATCTTGGATGGGACAATTATCCTCCCCTACAAAACCAAAAGAGAATCCAAAGAAGGGGATTCTAGAATATCCTTCGCTAGGTGTGAAGTCGACAAATTGACATATCTATCTAGATAAGCTAGAGGGAGTTATTTCTCATGAACCAAATCCTTCAACAAAGGGGAGTAATTGAATCCATAGAATTGTAACTAGAACCACCATCCAGAATTTAGAGAAGAATTAATAGGTCCCTTCCTTTTATGTGAGAGAATCATGCAAATCTTAAGAATGACTATCATTTAGACAATCATCGCAAATGGGACCCACAAAGAGACAGAGTTACCAAAAAGGAATTGAGTTCTCTTATTTCAATGGTTGGATCCAAGAAACCTGATGATATTTTAAAACAATCGATAGTGGTAAGGTCAAACCAGTCACAACGCAAACACAAAAGTGAGAACAAACCAACCTAGGTTTGGTCTTGGTGACTAGATCAAGAGAAAGGAACATGCCAAATGAGTTAGCAATCCCATCAATAATCTCCTCATCCTAGAAATCTAACAAGAGAACTGGAAGATAAACCCAAGTTGGATCAACACCAAACATATCAACCTTAGGATCAAACCTTGTAGGCCATTTGGAGAGGAGGTGTTGGTTATCAAAGAACTAGGGACCAAAGGAAAGGATGTGAGTATAGTCCTCTTGCATAATAAAGGAGAAGCAAACATCCCTTTAAGGAGTGCCAATATGGACATGCTGCCTTTAATAGCCTAGTGATAAGTAGCCAACTTGTCTAAAAAGTATATGAGGCATCTACCAAAGAATTTTCCAATTGGGGAGTAGCCCATTTTGACTAGAGGCCTATTTAGGGAAGGATCTATAATATCTAAATGTTCAATGTAGACCCCATAAGTAGCGACAAATTTTCCACTTTTGAAAAGGTCCTTCTAAAGCCCTTGAGGATTGTTGATAGGTGACACATTTGAGGAGGGAAATGACCAAAGTAGGATGTACCAAAGTAATGGACCCACCATCCCTTGAGGGAAACACCCCATCATTAATTTACGGGAACAAGATATGAACATATGCACACAATTCCTCACAAAGTGTGACACCAATTCCAATCCATCCGCAAGGTAGCAGTTATTCAGCATGGGAGGACCCTGCACGTTTGGCTTCACACTAAGATTTTCCTACCCACCACTTAGAGAGAATATTTCAGAAATATTTCACCTACTACATTATAACATATATGTTATATTAGACTATCATTTGAAAATATCATTAACCTAAACGTTTACATATGTAGTTGCATTTACAAGACAAGGTGGACCCAAATATTTTGTTGTCATCACTAGAATTGAAGATATCTTTAAATACACAATATACACCCAAGACTATGCTAAAATTTAGATAACATCATGAAACGCAAAATTTAGAAAAGGAAACAAAAATAGATAAAATTACTACACATAAGTAAAGTGCAATAGAATAGAAATAAATTTTCTATTGTTGAAATCGAGCTTGCAATAATAGATCTTAATTGTTGAGTGTTTCAAAATTATAAATCATTCCTACCAAAATACTACAAGAAAAACCAATACCAAAATTTTACTTCAACATACCTACTAAAATCATAGATACTTATTGGGAGGCATAACTGCATATTATTTTTATGAAGGGCATTTGAATATTTTATTGATAAAGTTCTAGAATGCTTCCTAGAAACTTACATGTGATCTTCCATTTTGATTAATAAAACAATCAGTGTATTCCTTGAAAGAACACAATCTCAAAGAAAAACTAGTATTTACGTTTATGGTCGCATTGCATAATCATCACATAAGAGAGAAAATAAAGAGTCCAACAACAACCTTTATAGATAGTAGAGCATTAGTAGCCACGAAAGTGCAACACATTAACTTAGAATATTGGTCACATCCTTCCCATTTGTCCCTACATAGAATGTTGGAATTAGATTTAATGACATTCAGATTCCATTGTGTAACCTCAACTAGAGGGATATATTCAAAGTTCAAATTTCTTGACCACCACTAGCCAAAGATGATGAATGTTAGTGTTTCTGATAAATAGCATAGCAAAGGAAGAATATGCTAGGGTGTCATCATTTTGGAAACTTTGTAATAAAAGATGTGCACTATAAATTCATGGTCGGGGTAGACTTGTTGCTCATATGCAACTTGAATCACATACTAATAGTGGATGTAAGAGTAATAAATAGAGTCATTTTATTCACATAAACATTAGAAATCCCGCCACTAATTCCAATGAAGCCACCATACAAGTCAAGCCATATTTAATCATCTTTCAATCCCAAGATCCTCACCACCTACATACATGAACCTTTTAAATTCTTGAAAAATTCTTCTAAAATGGGAAGATGAAGAGGTGTCCCATAAATGCACACTTAATAAATTTAATTTGACTATATCAAATAAATTCACTTCAAGACATCTTTGGGAAGGAAATGGAGGATTAAATAAATGTGTCTCCATTTTATCTCTTCTCGTCCTTTTTTCTTATAGCTACTATTGTAATAACATTTCCTAATGAGTGTATTTCAAGCTGGTTATAATACAATATGCAAATATATATACATAAATGAATAATATGCATGTATATATATATATATATATATATATATATATATATATATATATATATATATATATATATATATATATATATATATATATATATATATATATATATATATATATATTTGTATACATACATCATTCCATGTGTTATTTAAATAATGTATCTATTAATTGTATGGAGTAGTTGTATATGAGTATAGATGGGGATATATATATATATATCTATAATGGGGTTTAAAACATACACATATATAAATGCATAAAAAATAATAAGATATGAATATACAAAATAATAAAAATAAAAGTATAAATATTATTTGTGTATAGATACATACAAAATATATACATCTTTATGAATAATCTAAAAATAAATTTGAATAAGAGAGTCCAAATAGATTAAATAAGAAAAAAAGAAGAAGAATGGACAACTAAATCAAATGTATATAACAAATTTATAAATAGATTGATGTCCATATTTATAGCTAGTTGTAGAAATCGATCTCACATATTGTGATTTATGTTTAATTGTATTTGTTATTATATTAATATTGTTGCAAGGGAAAATTTACAAATTTAATTTTTATGTTAGTAATTATTTAGCTTAATTGTTAAAAAATGTACAAATTGCATTGGTTGTAGTTGAGAGAGAAGTACAAAACCATAAGGTGTGCTATTTTATTATATTTGAACAAGATTTTGATAAGAAATATAACTATTCAATTTTCAAATATATTTAAGTTTGTTTTCTAAATTAAATATTGTAAACTTATTTTAAAATTTTATATTTTAATTTTATAAGATATTTTCACTTGTCAAAATTTAATTATATTTCATTTAAAAAATTTAAATGTTGAAAATAGTAAGTTCTAATTTCAAACATTAGAATTACAAAAAAATATTAAGTTATAAGAAAATAAAGAAAAATCAATAAAATAATATTGAAAACAATATTATAAACTTTTTATTTGTGCTTTGAAAAGGGGTAAAACTTTATTGAATTCAGAAAGGCTTACAAAATAAGGACCCACAACCCAACAAAGAATTGGATATGGTCTTATCCTCCACTATAAATTGCTTTAGCATGTGAACTAAATCCATAGGGAAATGTTACCTATCTACAATATTCCAGTCATGTCCTCAATCTGACACTCACTTAGCCAAATAATACACAACTCTATTCCACTCCTAAGGAACATGAGAAAAGGAAATGAATTCTAAGGAAGTACTTAACCAAAGAATCTATGAAATAACCAAAGCTAAGTACCAATTAACACCACTCACTTGGTGTCCATTCAACATATTCACTAGCACTTGTGAATCAAATTCATAAGGAATCCTCCTCCAACCAAGAAGAAAACCTCTCTCAATATCACACAACATGGCAAGAGCATCCATATACGTATTTAAATGAAACCCTTTATAAATGAAAATGTAGAATCGGTCATCTATAGAACTATCATGATCAATACCTCCAATACCTACATAACCAAGATTCCCCCTAGAAGAACCATCAGTATTTATCTTCAAAACACCTGGAGGTGGAGGAGACCATTGGCCCACCTCATCAATCTTCCTCATGGAGTATTTTCATCTAATCCCGTTAACTTGTTTAAAACCCATGGCAAGAGAAGAATCAACCCTTTGAACAACAAAGTTAAACCTCTTCAAAATCCCAACCTCACTAGGATCCTAGTTACAAAAAAAAAGATCACATTTTGAATAAATAGTCTCCTGAAGAGCATGAAAAATTCCCCCCACAATTGTTGAAGAACTAATTTAATATCCAACAAGATCTAAAGATTTCTTTCTAACAAAATATGTCGAATAATGAAACTAGGAACAAGAGTCACGGTGACCTTAAGAAAAGGGATCTTAATTGGAGGCCTACCCCACTCTTCCCAAAAAATCAGCCAAAGATGTGGCATGCTAACAATCCTAACTTCAAACCCCTCATCAAAGATAGAAAGAACACTAAAAGAAAATATGAGGAATACACTTAGCACTACTACAAAACAATCTACAAATAGAAGGTCCTTGGAAACCTTGCTTGCATAAATTATCCCAAGGCATTTATTTTGAACAACCAACCACATGAAAAAAAAAATGTATTTGGGCCATGAAACTATTTTCCACACCTTTTTTGACCATGGAACTCCGACACTCCCAAACAACCATCTATCAAGATCCAAGTAGCTTAAAGCCACAAACAATGTATCATACAGGTTCAGATCCTAAGCCAGGATATCTTACCCTACAAGAGCATTGCACTCCCTACTAATAACAATTTGAGCTAATTCATCTCAAGCCTCCTCTGATCTTTCTGTAGGCTACTCATGAGGATCTTTCCATCCACAAACATCAATCTATCCCAAATGTTGGATAGCCTTATAATCAACCACCTTGCACCACTCGACTGTAATAAAACTATTATAGAGAAGTTGTGAATGGAGATGCATTAAGAGGATTAGAGGGTGAAAATCGTAGGAGTCAACCCAATAAAGAGCTTCTAACTTTCCAAGATCATTTGATAGATCTAAGAAAGCCTCCATTTAATTAATCTTGCCCCAGTCTTTAGAGTATGTCAAATCATAGATCACTTAATCTCCATGTGACAATGAGGAACATCAGAAATATCAACCCCTCCTAAATACTTCTAAGTTAGAATCTTAGCCCAATCCTTATCTTGATTGGTACAACATTGCCAATATAATTTCGCTGAAAGAAATTTCCCATCAATAGCTATAGAATGAGGATCAAGCGCCCCTTCCTTCTTTGGACAATGAATAGAGTCCCACTTAACTAAGCTCGAGTTAAAAGCTTGAAAATTCCCATTCTAGAGAAATTGGAGCAAAATAGCTTCAAACTCCTTAATGAAATACATAGGAACCACCAGAACAAAATACCAATAAAGAGAGAGAGCCTAGATCACTGACTGAAGATGAGTCACCCTACCAGTCAGAGAAATCCATTTATTCGTCTAGTGATCAACCTTGCAACAAATCTTATCCAATAGCTATAAACAATACCCCTTAAGCTATCACCCTGTAGAAAAAGGAGTACCCAGATAAACCAAAGGAAGGGATCTAATTTGGAATCTCAAAACATGAGTAATCCTTCGCTAAATAGGTTGTGAAGTATTTAAGAAATAGATAGCAGATTTGTGCTCATGAACTTTCTATCTTGAGGTGGCTAAATAAATGTCCAAGGTTTGTCTAAAATATTTTGCTTCATTAATTCAAGCAACCCCCATTAAAACAGTATTATCCACAAACTACAAATGAGAATTATTTGGTAGCCCATTATTCTAATTCCATCCATGAATCAAACCTTATGAAATTTGAAACTTAATGAAATGGCCCGGACCATCTGCCATAATAATAAACAAATAGGGAAATAAAGGATCCCCTTGCTAAAGGCCCCTAGAAGTTTTGAGTAACTCAGAAGAATCACTATTGATAATGAAAGAGTAGAACAAGTAAAGTAGCTCATCATCTAGCTCATGCAATAGTTACTAAAGCCAAAGGCTAGAAGAACTTTTTTGCAGTAATTGTCACTTAACTTTGTCATAGGCTTTAGCCATGTCTAGCTTAATGAACGTAGATTTTTCCTTAGCCCATAAAATAGAATGAATTGCTTTCATGGCAATCGCCACCCTATTCAAAATTTATCTTGCAACAACAAATCCCTCCTGATCATCTGAAGCAACAAAGAAAGTGACAACTTGAGTCTCTCAAAAATCAATTTAATGATAATTTTAAAAACCACATTACAAAGAACAATAGGTCTAAAATAATCCAAAATGATTAACCCCTTCCATTCTTAGAATAAGAACAAGAAAAGTGGAGTTCAAGACAAGAAGCATCTATTTGTTACATTGAGATTAAGGGCTTCCCAAGCAAAAGAATAATCCAATGCAAAATATCATGCCTCCAAAACTCTAACAGAAAATGAGGAAGACACACCCATACAGGTACCCGTGAAGGAAGCTCCTTAGCCAAGTTGAAGCCCACATACCAAAGTTTGATAAACAAACCAACTTTGTAAAAATAGAGTACACCTTCCAAAACCCTAGTCCTATTAACTAAACATGAAAATACAACCACCAAATAATTGTCTGCAGCCACCATTATCTCCAAATCGCCTTACAATATATCCAAGATTCCGACATCAACATTGAAATACACATTCCCATGAATTTACATATGGAAGTGTGATTACCCATATAAGAAACACCCTTGAAGACTGATTCTGATGGGATGACCAAAACCAGATGATATTGGCTCTGAACCAAACAACCATCAGCTTTCTTTCATTTTGTAGCAACCCCTGCTTAGAATGACTCTGTGGATGTACATGCACTACCGTTGAAGAACGACCCTTCTCTAAAGCACCCGAAATCGCTAAACTAGAAGAAGCGCGATGCCACGCCATGAAATCTCTCAGTCATTTCTAAAAGACCAAACCACCACTCCCACACCACGTGCTAAGGAAAGCCCTAGCTCGCGTGCCAAAAAATGCACCTCACCTCCATTTGCAACCGTCTGCAGTTTTTCATGCTTATAATAGTATGACTATAAAATTAAAAATACAAATCCTTTTAAATAGGATAGGGAAATATTTAATATAACAATATTCAAATATTTTATTGTAAAATAAAATTAGATAGTTAAAAAGCCTTATATAAAGAGGGAAAATTACTTATATATGGATGGATAGGCAAGGCTGACTGACAAATCTATGATGTTACCCATCAAAATTTTATAATAAATAAAAAAATGAAATGAAAAACTGCAATACATAGAAAATAGCAGTTGTTGCTGCGATCTAGGATGGTCATACTTAATTTATTCTTCCTAAGAGTGTGAATTCTATGAGTCCCGGTGGATTCAAAGATTGTAATGTTTTGAAAGTGATAATTTTCCTTGACTTTTCTTGTAACCTTATTTATAATTATGAGTTTCTGAACACCACTATATTGTAAATATTTCTTTCTTATCACATCTGCCTTTTACATAATTAAGTGTATTTAATGAATGTCGTTGCTAATCTCATTTTGAACTACTACTAAAATTCCAAGTTGGGAAGATGTCCGTAAACTCTAACTTTACTTTCTGTCTTGTCATACATGAAGAGTTTAGCAAATCCACTTTCCTTTCTTTCTTGTCAAAGCATTATGATCGAAATCTGTCGTTTCCGTGACTGAACATTAATTCTTTCATTGCCGAGTACAAGCCAGCACAAGCCAGCACAAAACGTTGACATGAAGTTTGTAATGGGGTTGAGAGTAGGTTTTGGAGTACACCGACATGGGGACTAGATGAAACATTCATGATCTCACCATGCATATAGGGTCCACCAAGCCCTAATTTGTAGATTTAATAATTTGGTGAACTAGGTGGAGAGGATTTTACTACACTTTGGAACATGGGGTGGGTTAGTTTCACTTCAATTGCAAGTACTTGGCCCTTTTAATCGTTGACCTCTGACTACAAGTACTCAGTGGCTCCCAATCACTCCGTTGGTTGTATCCCATTTTGTAAATCTCTTTGAAATTTTGATAAATTTTGTCTCTCATTCTCTATGTTTCATCTTCTTTCTTTAAAATCTGTATTGTCGTATTTTTATTTTCGTTTTACATATGAATAACGTGATTGGAGAGAGGTACATATGTAACCAATACAACAAAGTAGTTTCATTATGTGAACTTAATTTTTGTAAAGAGATGTGTAGTTTTTAATGGGGTTGTTGGTTACAAGAGTTTTTCTCAAAGTTTAAGAGTAAAAAATAAATTAAAAAAAATTGATTTGATTTTGTGTTTTGATTTGTTGGAGTCTAACATGTTTTATTTTAGATCAAATAGAAAAATTATGTCATTAAAAAGTTTCTTCAATTTTCTGTTGATTATTTTGCATTCATTTATATGATGATTTTTTAATAATATAGGTCCTTTTCTTGCTAATTTGTAAGTGGGTTCAATTCTTGTAAATTTCTTCTTCTTCTTTATCACAAATACATTTCTAGATGTTTGTATTTGAAGTACAAACATTTGTTTCCATGACATCATTATACTATGTACCTCCTCACTCTAAAAATGTCTATATAAATATTATAATTGAGTTATAAGTAGTTGTTTCTAGTTTCTCCATGACTATTAATGGTATTATCTAGTTACACCAAATTTTCATTAACTTGTTATTATTCAATTGCAAATTATTTTTCTTCAATCTAATTGACTCAAATAATTTGCATCTTATGACCAAATTTTCCTGATCCACTTTTTTTTAAGCAAATTTTTAGGTATTTAGTATGTTTTAATTTTAGTTTCAAATTATTTAAATCCCTATCTAAATATTTTAATCTTTTAAATATTTATTTTAGATAAAATTTGATAATAAATCTAAACTTTTTTTTATTTGATATATGTTAAAGGTAACTACTGTAATACCCTAAAAATGGTCATCTAAACCATGAGCCCCTAATCTCGACAACATCACCAAGGTCCTAACCAAAGACAATTAAATAAATCTTGAGCACATAATTAATTTCTTAAGTCATCAAATGTTACATGGCAAATTAATCAACCAATATTAATTAAATATTTATTTAATTAATTGATCATTCCAAGTAAAACATTTTAAACAATTATCTTATTTATTTTAATTGAATATCTTAGAATATTTAATTAACTAAATCAATTTGTCATAAATCTTCAAAAAAGGAAACAAATCAAGAAAGAGGAATTGGAAATTATGAGCACAAATCCTCAAAAATGGAAATAAATTAAAAAAATGAATTAATTGACCAAGAAAGAATTAAAAATTGAGAAAAGAAATCAATTGGAGATAATCTTGAAAAACAAATTAAAAATTTATAAATAATCTCAAAGAAAGCAATTAAAACAATTAAATATTAAAATTGGATGAAATAGAGAATAAATCTATTTTTTCTTGATTTTATCTTAATTTTAGTTCAATTTCCTTTAAAATTGAGGAAAGCATCCAATCACATCAATTCACTTGGATTGTGCTTCCTCTTGGAAAATCTTGACCGCTCATCATCATTTGATCTCAGCCTTTGGTTTCTTTCTGAATTTTCTACAAATTCAAGCCTTCATCTCTCATTAAAAGATCCTGGAGAATATATTGTTATCATGTTGTTTTTTCTCTAGGTTCATTGAGAATATTGCATATTAATTATTTCATATTGATTAAATCATTTAGCTTAACATTGGTTAAATCTTGTTAGATTAATCTTGCATCCATCTAGCTTAATATCATGCTCATATAGATTAAAATCCATTGTCTTGGTGTAGTCTAGTCACTGGTATTGCTTATACAAATCTGAGACCAATCTTATACTCGTATCTTTTAGAAGGCAATGAGTCACTTTGTTATGATTTTCATATTCATGCTTATATATGTCTAACCATACATGTAATGACTTAATTAAAGTGTTGTGTATTCCAAATATAGATACAGGTCCACTTTTCACACACACATTTTTGGCGCCCAATGTGGGGCTGAAAACTATTTTTTCGGCCTCAAAAACAATCTTTTTATCCTGTAGGTTTTGTCCATACAATCTCTACGAAATATCTTACGAATAGTTTCACTGCATCGTATGACATTATATTGAAGCCTATCTTTTATCGTACGACATAAAATTAAATCTTGTTATTTGTCATACGAATCAGAATATGGACTCGTATGACTTACTATTTTTGGTTATTTGATTTTATCTTCTATCATCCTATGCTTATTTCTAACTCATACAACAAAACCCTTTTGTCATTTCATTCTATGAGAATTGTCGCATGACTCTGTTTTCTGTTAGATTAAAAGCAAGTTTCACTTTTTGGGGTTTTTCTTGAATTAAATTTTGATTACGCTAACACTAACCCTGAATTGTCTTCTATATGCCCAGTATTTTCATAGCTTAACCAGTTTCTTGTAGGATGCTTGTTAAAGAAGCTATCAATAAAACATACACCTATCAAAGAATGGAAACAATATGACTACTGATGCGTTGTTTTTGCAGGCTGCCTAAAGAAAATCAACCAAACATCGTGTATTCTTTAAATTCATTTTTAGGCACCTAACTTGCTATCTGGTTAATGAACAAATTTGTCTTTTGTGTTTTCAGAAAAATCTGAGAGGTAGGAGAGTATGCTCTTGTCTTTTGTAGACAATCAAAAATCTAGACCCTCAAATCTTTTCTCTAAGTTTTGAGATTTATGTACCTTTAGCGAGCCTGTCACATTGGGAAAAAGTCATCACCCTGTGAGAACGACCCAAATGAGTATAGCTGGACTTGATTATTCCAACTCACTATAATAAATAGGTCTTTGGTGATTAAACTCTCAGAGGATGGGATTATTTGAGTTTTCTCTTTGAGATCTCTCATATCGAGCATTTTGTAGGGCCTCATGATCTCAATCACATTTACGTGATGACAACTTGTTTTGGTACCTTGTTGGGCTATAGGCCTCAATCATGCTTGTATGACTTCAAGGGGTAATTTCAAACAAAATTCTTGACTAAGAACTATAAGATAGAAGCTACCCGATTCACCTCCGAAAGGTTGATAATCTTTGTGGAAGAGAGATAGTAACTCTCCCAAGACACTTGCCATATCGTGCCCCCATTAGCATTTGGAGTCGGCTAATACGGTGTTGAGAATCCATTGCATGAGACTCAACGGTCGTATTTTGATTAGCTATTGGGTGTGTACCTAAGTCAGTAAGCAAAGGTTTTCTTCTCTAAGCCAACTTCCATAGGGTTAGCATGTTGTGATTGTAGTCACTATTCATACTGTGTGTTTTCTGTTTTTTCATCCCTCAAACTAAAACTGGAGAAAACGAATCAACAACTCGGTGATAAAACTCTATCTGTGTCAAAACTAGTCTATCCTGGTCAAAAATCAATCCACCTCAGAATTTGTCATACTCACTTGTCCTACTCAGCAATAAAAAAAAAACTCAGAATTCTTGTCTCTGTCCTGTTAACAGTCATACAAGCCTGATCATTTGTCACCCTGCATCATATCCTGTGTTGTACAAGTCTTCTAATTTGTCTCCTGAGCTCAATCCTATGTCATACGAAACCCAACAGTCTATCGTTTAAAGCTAAATCTTGTGTTGTACGAGTCTTCTAATTTGTCGTTTGAGCTCAATCCCGTGTTGTACAAAACCCAACAGTCTATCGTTTAAAGCTAAATCCTATGTTGTATGAGTCTTCTAATTTGTCGTCCGAGCTCAATCTTGTGTCATATGAAACCCAGCAGTATGTCGTTTAAGCTAAATCCTGTGTCATACGAGACAAAACTGCACTGAATCCTTTGTCGTCCGAGACCTGCCCATTTGTCATATGGAACTAGGAAACAACTCGTACAAAACATAACTGTTGTCATCCTGAAGCTGTTATAGTATCATAGGATCTTAGAAATCCTGTCGTACGAGTCTCTAGTTTTGCCAGTCCAAAACAATCAAACCTGTCTAAAACAGTATACAGCGAGCCTAAAACTGGTTATCATCCTTTGGAGCATAAACAACCTTGATAGTGTACCTCTGTCATTGCGTTGCACAATTTTTTTGGTCATTTTTAAGCTAGTTCAAACAAACATCTTATCAAATCTAAGTTAACTTAGATAACGTCTTACATAGGATAGATCATTCCTTAAACCAAACTAGATCTTAGTTACTTCTCTCAATCACTACGTTAAATGAACTACTAGCTACAATTTGATCTTGACTTCTGCAAAACATTTGGCTCTTGGTCCTGTCGGCTATAAAATGCCTGTTCAAACCAAAAATTCTCGTAGCAAAAGAGACAAAGAAAAAGAAACACCCTTTTCATCAAAAGACAATCCAATCTTTGTAGAAAACCCCTTTTACAATAAACCGTCCTCGTCACAGATACCAGTTTACGATCTACCAATCTTTGGTCAACCTCTATCTCCCACCATGTTTGGGAAAAGACAAGAAAGAGAAGCTAGTAAACGAGACACTCACGATGACTTTAGCAATCATGCCACCGATAGTGATTTCTCATCGACTGAATCTAAGCTTCGTGAACCTCCCGAAGCCGAAGTACATAGATGTCAGAATGATAAAGAATTTTGAAAAATGATGAAGGTCATCATGGCTAGGGAAAGAGAAGACTATTTCCTAGAATTAGCAGAGCAAGGTGCCAAACTCCCTACTGGTTATAATGTGGAGGCCCTCGTCACTAAAGAGGAAGAGACACCATAAGGAAAAATAAGCAAACAAATGCAAACATTACAAACTGCAGTCACAAAACTACAAAACAAAGATAAAACACCAAAACAATATTCTCTGGACACAATATGCCCATTTCCATTTGACAAAAATCTTTACATGCCTCCATTTACTTCACAAGTTGAGATCCCAAAATTTGACAAATATGATGGTACCTCAGATCTTCAAGATCATGTCAGAGAGTTTTGTGCCACCTGTATGGAGTTCATGCACGATCAAATGTACCTCATGCACCTTTTCCCAAGGAGTTTAGGGGGTCAAGCAATGGAATGGTTCTCAAGTCTACCCAAAAGAATAAAAACGTTTGAAGAACTAATCCAACTATTTTTACAACAATACAACTACAACATTCGCCACCCGGTCACCATGATTAAGTTTTGCAATACCAAACAAAAGACGGGAGTACCCTTTCTCTCTTTTCTCCAACGATGGAGAAAGATGTTCTCTAGATATTCACGAACTATCCCAGATCTTGAGAAAATGGATATCTTTGTCAACAACCTAATCCCTAAATTAAAGTACAGTGTCCAGATGCAAGTACACCTTTCATTCAACAAAATGGTAGATAACACCCTCAGAATGGAAGATGTGCTTATAAAAAAGGGAGATATATCACTTTGAAAAGAAACATCGCAAGGTTCTAGTTCTAAAGAAAAGAGAAAGCATTGGAAATATGACAAAGATAATAATAGGAACATTGTTAGTGATGGAGTGGTAGATACTGTCCAAGAAAAAACAAAATCCATAATATTTAACTTGGCTAGTGGCATGCAAGCACTCAAGGTAGCTAAAACTGCTGCAGAAAATCCTCCAAAGAAAACAAGAGAATGGTTTAAAGAAAAGCCTTGGTTTTCAAAGCCTAAGCGTGATTTTACTCCTCTAGATGAGTCATATGAATCAGCTTTCAAAACCTTATTGGCAAATAATCTGATAACATTGCCAGACAATTCTAGACCATATGACTCATAAATTAGACCCAAATGGTGGAGAGAAAATGAATATTGTGACTACCATTAGAACAAGGCACATAACATAAACAAATGCATGAAACTCTGACATGAAATCCAAGATCTCATTGATGCAGGCAAGATCGTTGTTGGAAATCACGCGACTAATGCTGATCATAAAGCCTTTAAAGATCCCTTGACGACTTATGAACAAGGAGATTCCTCAAAATCCAAGGGAGGAGCTAGAGTCAATTATCCCTACACTAACAATGATAATGTGATTAACATGATTGAATCTGTTCAAATTGAATATTGCAATGTGATCATAGTCCAGGATCACCAAAGTCAAGCACAAACTGCTAATACCGTGACTCACGTTCAAAGGAAGATTACTCTCCTAGGAGCTAGTTCCTCAACTTTCCATCAAACAACATCAAATCTACCAAATAGACAAATAGACAAAATCATGGCCAAGTCAAAAGAACTGGCTTCATCGTCTTCTCCTGGTTATAGTATTGTCGAACAATTGAAGAGAACCAATGCTCAAATCTCCATTTTGGAATTGCTTAAGATCTCTTCTGTTCATAGAGAGGTCCTGGACAGGGGTCTACTTACCACCATTGTCCCTAAAGATTTAGACATAGATCGGTTTCAATCTATGGTGGGTCCCCTGACCTCACCTCATTACCTCACTTTCTTTGAAGAAGATGATAACCCACTGAGTCACCCACATAACCAGCCATTACACATTGAAGCCATGATCCATAAACACCACGTTAAATGTGTTTTGATAGATGGAGGTGTTGGGTTGAATATTTGTACCTACAATCTACTAACACAGCTGGGATTTTCTGAAAATGTTATTGACCCAACAAAGAAAATAACAATCAAGGCTTATGATGAAGAAGAAAGAACCTCTAAGAGTCTGGTACTATTACCAATTAGAGTAGGACCTGTGGAAAGAGATGTCATTTTTCAAGTCCTGGATCTTTATCTTTCATACAACATCTTACTGGGCAGGCCATGCATTCATGAAATGAAAGCAGTACCATCTATGTATCATCAATGCTTGAAATTTCCTTATAATGGAGTTGAAGTCAGTATTGTTGTTGATACAAGTTATACCTGCAATGCATCAACACAGAGTGCTGATGCTTTTGTTCCTCATAATAGAGCGGCCTCCACAGCTAAAATTTTGAAATCTTTGCTGAAAGATTTACAAAAGAAATTGAAAATCACAAACACTAGCATGGATGGCTACAAAATAGAGCCTATACTCTCACTAATGTCTCTTCCTCCATCACCAAGACAGTCGGGAAAACCATCAGAGGTTATGGAGCCACAAACTTCAACTCCAAAAGTCATGTATGATGGTCTCTTTATATAGTCCTCTACTTCTCTTGCAGGTGAAATAGAAGAGGATGATGTTCTCAAAACACTTTTCAAAGAAGACAGCACAAACAAAGAAATATGACATTGTGAGATTTCCCTGACACAATATGGTCCAAGCTATAAGATGCTTCAACGCATGGGATATTCAAGTACTGGTTCTCTAGGAAAACATCAAAAAGGTATTGTTGAACCTATTCAGTTACAAACTAAGTCTGTCAATGATAAAGCTAGACTAGGATATGATCCAAGAAAGCAATCAGATCCGAAGCACACGTCCCACCATCAACGTAAGTGGAAGAAAAATGTACTACCTTTAACAACACAAGAAATTAATACTCAACAAACTCAGGAAAAGTCTGATGATTAATAAAAAGACCTGCCCACCCAGAGAGAGGAAACAAATGGTAATCAAGTTCTAGTTATATCAGCTATAATAACATAGGAAGTAGAAGTCCCTGAGGATATGAGAGACGAAGTATACAGAATTAGAGAATTGTTTGCACCGCTGAACATTCCGGTCACATATATTGGCAAACAACAAATAGATGATTCAGAAACTGATTCAAATGAGTATGAATGGGGTCCTAGCTGATGGTCGCGCCCACAAAAGGATATGAAGATGATAGTAAAAACCTTTCCTGGGAATTGGGCATTCCAACAGGTGACCATTATCTCTTTCTGTAGACGTTCATTTACTTGTCAAACCAGGGGACGTATACTTTAAATGGCGCAGCAAAATATATGCACTAGGAACTTATTTTGGTCAACTCTTAGCGGAAATACATATTGAAAAGAAATCCTACCTACGCTACAGGAAGGAAATGCAAAGCTTTTTAACTCAACTATGATTTGATTACGACAGAAACCATAATAAATACAACTGAAACACAAACTATGAACTGGCCTTATGCTGTAGGAACAGACACAGTGATGGATTCCTTGTGCTGCAGGAGCAATGTAAAGCTGAGTTTGTATAAAAACTTTAAAGATGAAAGCAAACTGAAGCTTAACGAGAAAGAACAACTAACTAACTAGCTACAGATACCTACTAAGTGGGCCCCCTTAGCAAGCATCTCCTGATTATGCAGATATGAAACTCAGAACTTCATTGAACTTTATTCATAAAAACAGAATGATATACATTGTTTTGTTGATATGGAAACTAACAACAAAATCTGCTTCTGGTTAAACAGATTCTGTATTTCATTATCATCTTGATTCTTACATGATATCTACTACTCTTATTCTATCCTTCTCTTGCCTCTCTCTCGCACAGGAGGAGAAGCTTTATTTAAAAACAGGGGAGCAACTAACTAACTAACTCCATTAAAGAAAGACGTGGAAGTAAAACATATCCTCGAATCAAGGAACAAACTTCATAAGTGAGTTTATGCGTTCAACCCGATCCAGAGAGAATCTAGCACTCCACTCTTTGTCATTAAAATTCTTTCCCATGATTTCAGTCAAAGAGTCTTTGCCGGAGCTTCCTCGAAGTCGTGCAGGAAATGGACTTTACTGCAAGGCCGAGATTGGCTGCGCTTGACTCGATTATTCTTCAACAACCTGCGAAACAAAAGGTAACAAGCAACAGAAAAGGCGTATGGCACATACACGATATCCATTCATTAATCACACATTTTAAATTTACTTCATCATTCAAAAACTGTATACGATATACCAGTCATTTTAGGGAGTCAACGGAGCAATAAATGCAATCAAGTCAATCACAAAGAGCTGCAGGAATATAAAAGTCTCTTGCTACAGGATATCCCAAAAAGGTTTCACAAAGTCTGAACATCCATGAAATAACAAAAGTAAAGGCATTTAAAAGTTTTATCAAAACATCCAAATTATGAGCATATTTTAAGCTCATCAGTGCCCCCTACTTAGCCCAATGTTGGTCCTCCAGCATTAACTTTCCTGGTTGTTTCTCTGAAGTCGGTGGCTGCTACATGACTCTGAAACGGATTTTTAAACTTGTAATAAAATCTTCTGAAATCCCGGCATTTTTCATACCTTTGGTCTTCTAATTCATTGTTGAGTTTTGTAGCCTGGTGAGGATAAAGTGGCCACATTAGCACAGGGGGTCTGAATGTCAGTGGTAACCATAGTTCAAATCTTGTTTGAAGTCCCAATTGAATATATCTGCTGGTTCATTTGAGAGTTGTTGTAAAATTTAAGGGACTATGCGGTTCTGACTTTCTTAACCCAACAGTTAACCTTTCCCATCTCTTCTCACTTCTGGAGAATGCCAATTTCTAAAATGAATATTGTTGTGCCTGGAATTCATCATATACCTGTTTTCTGATATCAAATATTTTCCCTCTTGTTGAAACATTATTAACACCATATGTCAGAGCAAACCAATCTTTCAACATTGCATAAGGATTTGAACTGTGAGATCGTAATGGAACAGGCTCTAGGTTTTCTCAACTTCCTCATATGTTTCCCATTGCCTACCATAATTTGCCTCATTTGCTGCCCATGACATAAATGCTCTTAAATGAATATCACCAATATATAGAAGAGGATTCCATTCTGTTTCAAATGGTATTAAAAAGCCATGCAAATAGAATTCACAAAGAGAATTCCTTAACTAGTTAGGGGCTGTCTGGTATGCTTCATAGAAGTCTTTGGCGTTATGAATTATAGGATCTTGGTTTTTGGAAATTCTCATTAATTGGAACCATAAAAACTATTCTTTAAGGCACAGAGCATAAACTCTGGGTGGGGGTCTACATTCCATAATCTGGCCAGTTACTTTCAACATTTCGTCTATTTTTGCTTTCAACTCAGCAATTTCTTGCTTCTGACTTTCAATTTTCTTATTTAATTTCTTCTTTTCTATTTCCCATAGACTTTGCTGCATGACAGTCTGGGCTATGTATCGGAAAGTCAGAGTTTGCAATGTAACTATTTCCCAATTAGCTTTAACATATTCTCGAAACTCCATTAAAAATGTTTTCTTATACATAACAATGGCTTTGCAAACTTCAGGATGAGATACAACTTCACTAGGCACATTTGATTGTTCAGTCTGTTCTTCCTCTTGCTGTAAGATAAATTCTTCTTGTTCCTGTGGTGGAGAAGCCTGTGCTTTCTCCGAAAATTGCATAGCAGCAGTAACCAAATCATCAAGATTTGGTAACCCTTGCTCATTATGCCCTGTTTCTTTTGTCTCAACTTGTTCCACTTCAAGAACGATCGAACTCTGGGCAACATTTTCAGACACATTCTGAGAAACATTAAATTCAGACTCAATAGATTCTTCTGAAATTACAATCACTTCTGGTTGTGGTGAAGCAGGGGAGGTCTTAGATTGTTTCCTTGCGAACACCCTTCTTGACACTGATGCGGCACCAGGAGGAGTTCCGGCAGTTTTCCTCTTCTTTGTTTGCTTAGAGGGCTTTGCCCTACCAAAGGATGATGGCGAACTAGAAATAGCAACAGGCTTTGCTGTAGGAGAAACAGCTGCAGGGGAAGGTGCTGCAGGAGAAGGGCATTGCCTTTTTCGAGAACGAGGGTCAGATTCTGGGGACCCTTCTACCTTTGCTTTTCCCTTCTCACTCCTAGTGGCAGACCTAGTTTGAATCCTAACAGAGGATTCGGGTAGGAAAGCTGCAGGACCAGGTGCTACAGGAGTAGATGACCCTTGCCCTGTTTTACTGGTAGATGGACTTTCTTTCTTCTTTTTCTGAGGTCGTGGGGTAAGTACCCTAGGAGGTTGTGGAATTTGCAAACTTTTTTGGGCAACAAATTATTGCCAAGAGAGAGATGAGACATCCCTTAAAGAGCGCTCAATCAGTAATTTAATGAGGCCATGATGAGTGACAGAATTATCTTTTCCTTGTTGAGTTCCGTGGGCATTGTGTTCTAAAAATTTTAACAAGAAATTCAGAACATTTATAACTAACCCATGCCTCATATGGCTCAATAATTTGAAATGATGAGAATGCAGATAGGAAAAACGGCCTTCACAGGTCAAATACCTGATTATGTAAATAACATACTCTGAATAAGGAGGAGGCAACGATACGCGCTTGCATCCCTGCTTGGAGACTTCCAGAGATCCATCAGTAGGCATTGAAAACTCGGCCCTTGCTGCTGCAGCGTCTGAAGAAAAGTTTTCTCCAACGGCTGGAAGCCCAGTTACTTCTGCAATTCTATTTTCGGTTGCAACAACTGTTAGACCCCATACGGTGGCTTCCCCTTCAGAAAGGGTCCTCAGAAATTCTGCAGCAGCCTCCTCATTGAAATCATTTAAGCTCAAAAAATAATTTAACCATCCACAGAGGCTGAATGCGTGGACTATTTGCGGATTTTGCAATAATGTTTCATGAGCTGTAGGCTCATGTCGCACCAACTGACCACCCATGTTTTCAGTTTTCCTTCAGCTGAACTCAATTCCTTGGTGAAGATTCAAATTCACTGCTTCCCTTCTATTCTGGTTTCTTTCTTTTTTCGTGCCGTCACATTACTTTCTTTCTTTTCCAAAAATGAACTTTTTTGAACAAGCAGTCTTAATCATGATTATGCAATAAAGAAAGACATGCGATCATAGTTGGAAAGTACCAGAAAAGTATTAAAGAAGATTATTTTGCAGTTATGGCAGCGGCGAAAAGACAGGTTTTAAAAGATAGATTACCCCGCCCCCTACTTAAAATATGACATGTGTCCTCACATGTCGCAAAGAACAGGCAGAAGTTCAGGCAATAATGACTGGTACATGCATATCAGAAAATGAATAGAATGAAATAAATCAAATATGTGATAAGAAAAGATATGGCGTACCTTTGATAATTGCACGTATGTGTGAAGAAATATGACGACAGCTGCATAGATTGACAAGTGGAAAAGATATTTTAATTAAGCTTGATGCGGATGGATGACGTGGATGGGTGTAATGGGTGGATGAAATGAATAAATGAAATGAATGGATGGAAGTGAAAGAAGTGAAATGGGGGCGATAATTGAGAATGGAGAAAAGGGGTTTCCTTTTGCAAAAAAAAGAAAACCTTTATTATGCACATGTTTTTTTTTTTTTTAAATTACGGTGACGCTACAAGAGAAAGGCAAAAGCTTTCGGCTGCAGGAAGAGTAGTGGGAGGAACCTGAACGAACTGCTGCATGAATTCTTCCTTGGAGACTGGTTTGTGGTATAACCGGAGTCGGTGGCCATTCACCAGCAATTTGAAGCGGACTGGGTCTATTGTTACCAGCTGTACAGCTCCATTGTCGAACACATTTTCAACTTCATAGGGGCCTAGCCAACGTGTTGTGAGCTTACCTTGGTTTTCTTGATATCTGGAATCATATAACAGAGCTCAATCTCCAGTAGAAAATTTCCTGGTTTTGATGTGCTGATCATGCCATTTTTTCCTTTGCTGTTGGATTGCTTCTGTATGCTGCAGGGCAGCTTTTCTCATTTCATCCAAAGCATTTAGCTGCAGGAGACGGTCCTTCTGTACTTCAGATATGTCTATATTGAGTTCAAGAGTTGTCCTCAAAGTTTTGTATTCAAATTCTATGGGTAACATGGTTGTTTTCCCATAAAGCAGCTCAAAAGGTGTAAACCCAGTTGTTGTTTTCCATGTAGTTCTGTAAGCCCAAACTGCTTCAGAAAGTCTATTGCTCCAATCTTTTCTATGTATCTGTACTGTCTTTGTGAGGATCGCCTCAATTTCTCTGTTTGTTACTTCTGCCTGACCATTGGCTTGAGGGTGATAAGGGCTGGACTTCCTATGTTTGATTTTATATTCATTCATTAGTGCTGTGATGAAATTAGATGTAAACTGAGCTCCTTGATCGGTTACAAGCTCTCTGAGAACCCCAAACCTTGTGAAAATTTGTTCATACAGAAACTTAGCAACTTTGTTATCTCGAGCATGAGCCATAGCTGTTACCTCAACCCATTTTGTTACATAGTCCATGCAAACTAGAATGTATGACTTTCCATTTGATGGTGAATCAATTGGTCCTACAAAATCCATCCCCCATTTATCAAAAGGGGTGACTATTATATGTGGATGTAGTGGCATTTCATCGGACTTAGTTGGTTTTCCCATACGCTGACATTTGTCACATTTTCTTGTATAGGCCACAGCATCCTTATGTAATGTTGGCCAGTAGTACCCTGTTGTAAGAACTTTCATTGATGTCCTTTTTGCTGCAAAATGTCCTCCACATGGTTCATCATGGCAAGCATGCAATATGTCATAAGTTTCGTCTTCTCTTACACATCTTCGCATTACCTGATCAGCTTCAGTATAAAACAAACTATTTGCAATCCAGGAAAAGTTAAAACTTTTCTCTATTAACAACTTCTTTTCTTTTGGAGAAAAGTAGTCTGGTATTCTGTTTGCTGCTAGATAATTGGCAATGTCTGCATACCAGGGTATATGTGCAGTGATGTAAAACAAGTGTTCATCTGGGAAATTATCATCAATGATCTCATGTTCAACAGGTGTAGCTAATTGGAGTCTTGATAAAAAGTCAGCTACAACATTATCTCTCCCTGGTTTGTCAATTATGGAAATATCAAATTCTTGTAACAACAGGAGCCAACGTGCCAACCTACCAGAAATGGCAGGTTTGTTCATCAGATATTTGATTACTGCATGGTCAGTATGGATGAATATCTGATAACCTGTGACATAATGTCTAAATTTATTCAAAGCATATACTACTGCAAGCAACTCCTTTTCTGTGACAGTATAGTTGAGCTCAGGACCTTGAAGGTTCTTGCTAATAAAGTAAATAGCATGTTCAACTGAATTTTCTTTCTGATTCAGAATTGCTCCTATGCCAAAGTCAAAAGCATCAGCATGTATGTGAAAAGGCAAATTCCATCTTGGACCTTGAAGAACAGGGGCTTTAGTAAGCAAGTCCTTTAATTGCAGGAAGGATTTTTCACAGGCCTCTGTGCACTCAAATTGGGAATCCTTTGTTAACAGAGCATAAAGTGGACTGGCAATTTTACTGAAGTCTTTTATAAACCTTCTATAATACCCTGCATGACCAAGAAAACTTCTGACATCTTTCTGTTTTGCAGGAGTTTGTAAATTCTGAATTACTTCAATTTTAGCAAGGTCAACTTGAATTCCATTTTTTGAAACATGATGACCTAGAACAATACCTTCTTCCATCATTAGAAAACACTTCTCACTGTTTAGAGACAAATTTTGCTCTCTACATCTTTTCAATACTTTTTCTAAATTTAGCAGTATTTCTTTAAATGTGACTCCATAGGCAGTGAAGTCATCCATGTAAATCTCCATACATTCATGAGATATATCAGCAAAGATACTAATTACTGCTCTTTGAAATGTTGTTGGCGCATTGCATAAGCCAAAAGGCAAGACCGAATAAGCAAATGTTCCCCATGGACAGGTAAAAGTGGTCTTATCTTGATCTTCAGGGGCTATTTTTATCTGATTTTATCTACTGTAACAATCCAAAAAGGAAAAATATCTTTTGCCAGACAGTGAGTCTAATACTTGATCTACAAAAGGTAGTGAAAAGTGATCTTTTTTAGTAACATTGTTCAATTCTCTGTAATCGACACATACTCTCCATTTTCCACCTTTCTTGGGAACAATAACTAAGGGAGAAACCCATTGGCTGTCAGAGATTGGATAAATAAAGCCATCATCAAGCAATTTTTGAAGTTCACTTTTAACTATTTCCCTAAGTGCTGGATTTTCTCTTCTTTGAGGTTGTCTAATTGGTGAACAATCTTCTTTGATATATATCCTATGAGTACAAACTCGAGGATCTATTCCTTGCATGTCCCCATATTCCCATGCAAAAACTTTATACTGTTCTTATAGCATCTTTAATAGGTCAGCCTGTTGAGACTGTGACAGCTTATTATTGATATTCAAACAATGACCTTGAGACAATTCTATCTATTCAGTGAGATCACTCATAGAGTGTACAAGTAATGTTTGTATCTCTTGTGGAAGCAAATTATGAAAAATCACTGGAAGTTTAGGCAGTGAATTTTCAGAATCTGATTGCTGCAGGAAATATTGTAAATGAGTATCATTTGGTTCAGATGAACCACCTTTATCAAAGTTGTTTTGTAGAATTTGAAACAATAAGGCATCTTCACTCTGAAGTTGTGAGAATGGGTCATTTTGAATCATCATTAATTGAGCCAAGGAATTGGTTTCTTCAATTTCCTCCCCCACATCTGGCCAAGCAGGTTGGGACAAATCTGGCTGAGGTCTAGCAGGAGGATACAGAGCCAATTTCTTTGTGGACTGCCCATCAGAAATGGTCATATCTCCAAAATGGCATCCTATAAAAGCATCGGCAGTTGCTAACCATGGTCTACCAAGAATAACTGGATACCCTCCTAAAGTTGCCTTAACTGATAATATTGTGAAATCAGCAGGGTACTCCCAAGATTCAAGAATGACAATTACATCTTCTACAATCCCATCAAGCTTAACTGTGGAACTGTCTGCAAGCTGCAGAACTGTGGGTGTAGACCTAATGTTTGAAATGTTCAGGGAGTCCATAGTATGCTTTGTCATGACATTAATGGCAGCACCTAAATCAATTAAAACATTTTTTACAACTTGGCCATTTACATTTATCTGTACTACAGGACTTCCAGGGTCAATATATTTTGGAATAACTACATTTCCCAACATTATATCAGCCAATTTTCCTAAGACATGAATCATTTGAGGGTCCTTTTTCTTTCGTCCAGGCTTCTTTAAACAGGCTTCTTTAATAGCTTTTCCAAAAATAGGAATATCTTTAATAGCCTGAAATAAAAGAATTTGTATCTGCACATTTTTGAGCTGATCCATAATGTCAAAAGTGGGTTGTTCCATGGGTTTATATGCAGTACTTTGCAACCTCTGAGGAAAAGGTGGGTTATCCTGATTTTGCAGAATAGGCTCCTTAGGAACGGTATCTGTTATTGGCATGTGCTCAGTAGGAACAACAGGTGTAGTAGGTTCTTCATGGGGAGGATTTGATATTTCAGTAATCCGAAGCGGTTTTGGAGCAGGTAAAGTAGTTCCAGACCTCAAATGGATGTCATTAATGTTTAAGGCATAAGCTTGATATTGGTTGGCTTCGGCAAGATACGCAGACTGCTGAGGTTTATTATTGGGATTGGGCATTGGCTGGGCAGGCATAGGCGTTTGTTTCGGAGGTCCAGGGTTTATGGCAGTTACTGCAGGAGGCAGCATAAGGGCTTGTGGTTGCGGTTGTGGAAGCTGCAGGAATCCAGAGGATTGGTTTTGCCATTGTTGAGGGCCTCGCCATTGAGAATTTTGCTGCCAATTTCCTGAAGGTGGGGTCCATTGCCCCTGTGGCTGCTGCCATCATTCTTGAGGGGGTTGCCATTGCTGGTTCTGATAATTAGGCCAATTTGGTTGAGGTGGGTTCCAGGATGGTGGTGGTCCATATGCATGTTGCCATTGATTATTATATCCAGAATAAGAATTACCAAAAGTTAAAGGGTCTTGAGGAATATCTTGTCTCTGGGCCCATGGTCTCCTTTGTGCAACAAAGAACACGTGATCATCATCTCCTTCTACTGGCTTAAAGTCAGTAGGTAGTTGTTTAGCTTCCAAATTAGCCACCATCTTGCATCTGCAATCACGCTTCTTTTGTCTGCAGTATGGACAAAACTCGGCCAAAACTGCGTCAGCCTCCTCATGTTTCTTTCGAGCTTGCATAGTGTCTAGTTGCGTAGCCATATTATTAATGATGTCCTGCTTGAAGTCAGATAGCAAATTTGTTATCTCTATTCGGGAAACTCCGCCAGAAGAAGACTTCCCTATTGTAGCATGATGACCTCTACCTTTCTTAACTATTGCTCGAGAGTAGTTAAGACATATTTTCTTTATATCATCCCAAGGCACCTGGGTTATATCACCTCCTCCTATCAGGTCCAGGGCATCTATACAAGCATCACTGATTCCCTCTAGAAACAGCAGTTTCTGAGAGTCCTCATTGAGAGTATGGTTTGAGTTCCTCTGTAGTGCAAACAAGAATCTAGAAATGTAATCTTCCAGACTTTCATCCTCCTTCTGCTGAATTCGGAATATATCATCACCCTTGTTGGTGCTCTTACAATATTCCTTATACTTTTCAAGGAATTTTGTCTGCATGACCTCCCAACTATCAACTACACCTCTTCCCAAACTCATGAACCATCTGAGAGATCCTTCCTTCAAGGTGGAAGGGAATAACTTCAATTTATGAGTGTCTGTGTTGTAGTCATAACTGTGACAGAGGACATCAAATTCAAACAGAAAGGTTTTTGGGTCCTCTGTGACCAAGCCATAAAACTTTGGAAGCAAAGAAGAGGGAATGTTTTTAAGATTGTCAGTATCTCCCTGGGGAATAATAGGAAACTCAAATGCAGGAGGCGGATTATTGGGTTGATTATTTGCCATGTTTGGTTGCTGGAATAACAGAGCGAATGGATTTTCCTCAGGTTCGTTGTCAGCTGGATCAAATGGTAGTTCAATAAATAGATTTTCAGGGATGAACCTTCCCAGTGCGTCTCTTCTTCTTCTATGCATGCAATATAATGAATGGTGGCCTGAAAAATCTAGAAAATTTTACTAACAAACTAATGCCAAAAATGACTTCTGATAAACTCCTAGCTAGACGCCATCCCCGGCAATGGCGCCAAAAATGATGGTCGCGCCCACAAAAGGATATGAAGATCATAGTAAAAACCTTTCCTAAGAATTGGGCATTCCAACAGGTGACCATTATCTCTTTTTGTAGACATTCATTTACTTGTCAAACCAGGGGACGTATACTTTAAATGGCGCAACAAAATATATGCACTAGGAACTTATTTTGGTCAACTCTTAGCGGAAATATATACTGAAAAGAAATCCTACCTACGCTACAGGAAGGAAATACAAAGCTTTTTAACTCAACTATGATTTGATTACGACAGAAACCATAATAAATACAACTGAAACACAAACTATGAACTGGCCTTATGCTGCAGGAACAAACACAGTGATGGATTCCTTGTGCTGCAGGAGCAATGTAAAGCTGAGTTTGTATAAAAACTTTAAAGATGAAAGCAAACTAAAGCTTAACGAGAAAGAACAACTAACTAACTAGCTACAGATACCTACTAAGTGGGCCCCCTTAGCAAGCATCTCCTGATTACACAGATATGAAACTCAGAACTTCATTGAACTTTATTCATAAAAACAGAATGATATACATTGTTTTGTTGATATGGAAACTAACAACAAACTCTGCTTCTGGTTAAATAGATTCTGTATTTTATTATCTTGATTCTTACATGATATCTACTACTCTTATTCTATCCTTCTCTTGCCTCTCTCTCGCACAGGAGGAGAAGCTTTATTTAAAAATAGGGGAGCAACTAACTAACTAACTCCATTAAAGAAAGACGTGGAAGTAAAACATATCCTCGAATCAAGGAACAAACTTCATAAGTGAGTTTATGCGTTCAACCCGATCCAGAGAGAATCTAGCACTCCACTCTTTGTCATTAAAATTCTTTCCCATGATTTCAGTCAAAGAGTCTTTGCTGGAGCTTCCTCGAAGTCGTGCAGGAAATGGACTTTACTGCAAGGCCGAGATTGGCTGCGCTTGACTCGATTATTCTTCAACAATCTGCGAAACAAAAGGTAACAGGCAACAGAAAAGGCGTATGGCACATACACGATATCCATTCATTAATCACACATTTTAAATTTACTTCATCATTCAAAAACTGTATACGATATACTAGTCATTTTAGGGAGTCAACGGAGCAATAAATGCAATCAAGTCAATCACAAAGAGCTACAGGAATATAAAAGTCTCTTGCTACAGGATATCCCAAAAAGGTTTCACAAAGTCTGAACATCCATGAAATAACAAAAGTAAAGGCATTTAAAAGTTTTATCAAAACATCCAAATTATGAGCATATTTTAAGCTCATCACTAGCCATCTCTCAGATACATCTACTATAGAAACCCCTAAAGAATCTAGTGATATCATAGATGATGCATAAGAGCTGACATGCCTAAAAATGTAAAAGGAAATGGAAGAAATCCGACTAAAAAGACAAGAAGACTATTAACAACAGCTGGAGGAAGAAAGGACAAAAGTAATTTCTTCACCTACTAAATCCCCCTCTAACAAGGTAGGACAAATCAGGTATGGAACTACAAAAGAAGAATTAGAAGCTACAAAAATAGAACCAGTCATCAATCCAAAGGAAGCTGAATGGAACAGACGACAGAGATTAACAGAACCATCAAAGTTATGTCCACAAGTGTGTCAAATACAGGTAATCAATGAACTGAATCACGAAGGAACTTGCAACATCAAAGATGTGGGTATTGATACTATATATACTTTTACTAAGCCACTTGAAGATGAGTCAAAAACATCATCTTATGACTCTGATGACTTGGACAGGAGTCCCATTTATAACAACGACTATTCAACAACACATTATGACTACTCTGTCATGAATGTGGAGATGTTTAATGCTAACCCTGTTACTATCACACCACAGTATGTAGTCTAGTCTAAAGTAGATGACGATGCTAGAGGTAGGTTGATTGGGTTAGGTCCACTAAATACTAACATAAATTTTGATAATCGTGTCATGACTCTTCCTGATCTCGAGACACATACGCAAGGTAGTCTTCTGGAACTCGACTGGTCTGTCCGAAGCCATGATGATAGTATCGTAAACTCCCTTGAGCCTATTTCAACCTTATCCTTAATGCATCCAGAACTGATTGATTTTACTCTTTATAACCAACCCTTGAATGTACCTACTTTTACCAATAACTATACATTAGCCTACTATCTCAATGTCGTTGAGCCCATGTACTCTTCCACCAGCGAACAAAATGAAAACATGATTGAAGTGGATGTCAAGTATCTTAGTCGCAAAAATAAGAAAAATAAAAATAAAAGACCTGATGGTGAAAACCACATTGTGGTGGTGTCAGAATCTAAAAAGGAGAAAATAAAGGATGTACCTAAAGGTGAAAACCTCTCTGAGGCACCCAAAGGTGAGATACTTGATATACTGCCAAGTCACTTCCAGGAGAGATCTTCCATATTGATCGAGCCAACTTAGCTAGTGAGCATTGGGAGTCAAGAGACACCACACATCATTCATTTAGCTCAATCACTATCAGCTGAAGAGTTAAAATATTTCAGCAACCTTTTTTAGAAAAAAAGATAAAATTTGCATGGACATACTCAGATATGTCAGGACTAGATCCTGATCTCATCATGCATCATCTCTCTATTACACCAGGAGTTAAACCAGTCAAGAAAAAACTCCGTAAGATGCATCCTCATGTGGCACTACTAGTCAAAGCTGAACTAGAAAAATTGCTAAAAGCTGGATTTATCAGAGCTATAGACTATGCATAATGGATATCAAACATAGTGCCTGTATCAAAGGTAGACAAATCTATTAGAGTTTGCACAGACTTTAGGGATCTCAACAAAGCATGTCTGAAAGATGATTTTCCATTGCCCAAAATTGACATGATAGTAGATATGACTGTTGGATATAAGATTTATTCATTAATGAATGAATTGTCTAGTTACAATCAGATCGAGATAGCATATGAAGATCAAGAAAAGACAGCTTTCACATGTGCATGGGGAACCTTCTGCTGGAATGTTATACTATTTGGGCTGAAGAACACAAGAGCAACTTACCAAAGAGTGGTAACCAATATCTTCCATGATATGATGCATAAAAACATGGAAGATTATGTTGATGACACCCTAGTAAAAACCATGAAGAGATCTACGCATATTCAAGAACTAGGCCTCATATTGGATAGAATGGAAAGATTGAAGCTCTGATTAAATCCTAAAAAGTGTGCATTTGGGGTAACATCAAGAAAATTGCTTGGTTACATAATTTCAAAAAAAAGAATTGAGGTTGACCCTGAAAAGGTCCAAGCTATAATGGAAATGCCTCCACCCAAGAATATCAGTCAAATGAGAAGTTTACAAGGTCGTCTTCAGTCAATAAGGTGCTTTATATCTCAGCTAGTAGACAAAGCTCAACCCTTCACAAAGGTATTAAGGAAAGGAGTTCAATACAACTGGGATAAATATTATGAACAACATTTACAACAAATAAAAGAATATCTTTCTAATCACCCATATTAATCCCACTGATTCAAGGTAAGCCACTGATCCTATACATATCCGCTAAAGATACTTCACTGGGGGTACTTATGGCACAACAAGATGACAATAAAAAGGAACGAGCTATCTATTACATCAATAGAACATTGTTGTCATATGAAATGAATTACACTATAATAGAGAAAACACTCTTGGCATCGATCTTTGAAGCACAAAAAATAAGGCACTATATGTTGGCACACTCTATTAAGCTGGTAGCCAAGATTGATCTGCTCAAATATCTTCTCAGTAAAGCAACGCTTACAAGGAGACTGGCCAAATGGGTTATGGTTCTTACAAAATTTGATATTGAATATGTGGAATGTAAAGCCATCAAAGGATAGGTTATTGCAGACCAACTTGTTGATGCTCCACTTGGAGACAGTCAACCTCTGCATATAGAATTCCCAGATGAATCAATCATGCACCTTACTGAACAATCATGGAATATGTTCTTTGATCGGTCTTTCACTCAACATGGTTCTGGTGTCGGAATACTTTTTATTACTCCTCAAAAATATTTAATTCTAAAAGCTTACAAGATTCTCTTCCCTTGCACAAACAACATTGCAGAATATGAAGCTTTGGTAAATGGGATCAAGCTAGCCATCGAGTGGAAGATTGTTGAATTACACATCTATGGAGATTCTCAACTCATTATCGACCAAATCAATGATCTATATCAGACAAGAGATGAGAAAATGATGCCTTATAAGAGGATGGGGGATGATCTCAAGAAATACTTTACCTTCATATCATTTCAACAAATCCCTAGAACAACAAATAGAGCAGCAGATGTAATGGCCACCTTGGCATCTATACCACAACTACAGGAGTCTAATTTTCACTTTGAATTCCTGGTAGAAGAGTTACATTATCCTGCCTATGATTCCCCCGAGTCCCAAATGGTATGTTCTATTATTGGACATGACTCATCTCGTTATAGCCACATTTACTCTTACCTACGTGACCAAGTTGTCCCTGCTAATCTTTCCTGAAATGAAAAAAGGAACCTAATCTAAAATACGTCACAGTACGTCATCATTGCTAGTGACGTATTCAGGTGAGGTTTAGATAATATTTTTCTTAGATGTCTAGAAATTGAGGAGTCCCAATGTGCATTATCTGAGGTTCATGAAGGTGTTTGTGGATCTCATTCAAATGGTCTAGCTTTAGCACGAAAACTACTAAGGGCTGGCTACTACTGGCCAAACATGGAGAAAGAAGCTACAAAATTTGCTAAAACCTGTAAAAAGTGTCAACTGCATGGGCACCTTATCCATGCTCCAGCAAGGGATCTCATACCCTTTGTGACACACTGGCCCTTTCAATAGTGGGTGTTTGATCTAATTGGCCAAATATATCCTGCATCATCTAACAGACACAAATTTATTACCACTGCCACTGAGTACTTAACTAAGTGGGTAGAAGTGGTTCCGCTCATCAAGGCAACCGACAAACAAGTTGCTCTCTTTATTCTTAATTATATCATCTACAGGTATGGTATAGCTTCATCCATTATAACTAACAATGGAGGACAATTCAAGAACAAAGATCTAGATGAACTCTGTGAGAAATTCAAAATAAAACAACACTGGTCTTCAGTATATTACCCTCAAGGTAATGGACAAGAAGAGGCACCTAACAAAAACCTATTGACTATCTTGCACAGAACAGTTAACAAATCCAGGAAGGTTTGGCATCTACAGCTTAATCCTGCATTATGGGCTTATAGAACAAGTATCAGAACACCTAATGGAGATACACCCTTTTCTTTGGTGTATGGGTCTGAAGCAGTATTACCTATTGAGGTGGAAATACCATCTTTAAGAGTTTCTTTGCAAGGTCTTGTTACTAATGAAGAATATCGAATATCTAGATTGCAAGAGCTCGAATTGTTGGATGAGCATCGGCAATTGGCATTTGATCATCTTAGAGTGTATCAGAAAAGAATATCCAAATGATATAACAAGAAGGTTAGACATAGAGAATTTCAGGTTCGTGACCTAGTTCTAAGATAAAATCCTAAAAATCAACAATTTCGAGACAACAAAGGGAAGTTTGAAATTGGTTGGGTCCCTATATCGTTACTGCAGTTTTTGGCTCTGGTGCCTATCAACTCTCAACATTGGAAGGAGAACAGCTCCGTGAACCCATCAACACCATCCATCTGAAGAAATTATTCACCTAAATATTCTCTGCTCCAGGAGCTCGTATAGCTAAAAGTCTTGAAGAAATCCTAAAAATCAGAAAAAATCTTGAAAAAATCCTAAAAATCAGAAAAAGTCCCAAAGAAAAGAAAAAAAAAAGAGAAAAAGATAAACAGAAGAAAAAAAAGGAAAAAAGAGAGAAAATGCCTTGGTGAAAACCTAGTAAATAGGCACCTTGGTAAAAATATATATCTCTGCCAAGCAGGTGAAAACTTGGCAAACAGGCGCCTCTTGTACTCAAGCACTCCATCTATTAACACAACGTTGGCATTCCCACTTTCATGCATATCTCCTTTCTCTTGTACATATTTCAGTCACTTTTGTGATATCTTGGTTCATTGGAACCCTCATGGCTTGAAACCGAGCAATGTCCTAGTCTTAGGTAATCAACATGAGCACATTACATGTCCTAAGGAGTATTAACCAAGTCAACTTTACATCAGTGAAACCTGGTCGTCCACTTTGAGTCAGTTACATGTCTCCTGACTACTGAAGAGTTTTATCACTGAGTACACAAGAAAAACAACAAAACTGAAAACAATCACTAAACTGTTTGAGATATGCATGAAATTTTCTTTGTGTGATGTCTTTTATATTGGTTTTCGATTATCATCCTTCTGAGTAACCCGAGGAAGTCTATCTTGACTAAGAGGAGCAAGGATTGGGGGCATAATATTTTCTTGTTTTCTGCTTGTAGGAATGATCCCAATGATCTGGAAACATCTAAATTAGCTGGGTGTCTCTGATAAGAGCCTTCACATCAAGGTGAAATCGCCTCACATACCTCAACTCCACTTATTTGAATGCTACAGGGAGGTCCATATCACTTCTTTGTCTATTTTGAGGGAATTTCTTTATGATGCAATTCGGGTCCCCACGAAATCTGTCAAAGCATATGAACAAAAAAAGGGTCATTGCAGACAAGATAATTTATATTGCACATGCAAATAAATAAACTCTATTCTTCTTGTTGTGTTTGTAAAATGCTCAATGATGAAAATTGAGCTTTTCAAAATCCAGTGACTAGGTTTAGGTTGCATTTTGCATCTCATTTGGCATTTCATTATGCATCTCATGAATTTAGAGTGATTTTGGTATGGTAACAATGACCTCTTTATCTTCTAAATGAGAGTTTGAAGTATCATCATTTCTCAGCTAACTGGTCTCTTTTCATCATTTCTCCGATCGAGTACTTGTGTTTTGAGATGTTAGCTGCATACATACACATTTAATATAGATTCATAAATTCCGTTATCACTCATTTGCATTCATCTTATTGCTTAAAAAAATAAAAAAGTTGTATTACTCATTACTCATTCTCATCATTCATTACTTAGTTGCACATTCATTTATTTGCATATGAAAAGAAACAACAATCGACATTCATAATCAATTTGAATTACATACATCCATGCTAAAAAAAATGAAATGCATACATATAGAATAAAGCATATAGCAAGCATCTCAAAATTCGAATCAACACAAGTACAATGAAGTCAAATCGGATCTTGTATATATATCATATCAAGTCTAAGAGTACAAAATGATGTCCAATGACATGTACAAACTCCAATCAGAGCAAGAATTGTATCGGCTACAAAAAATAGGTGTATCTACAAAAAAATATATCCTAGCTACAAAAATAAATATCTAGCTGGCACCCTCTCCCTCATCGCTAGGTGGAGGAGGAGGAGCCTGATGCCCGGGATCCTGACGATGTGCCCGAGCTCCCTCTAACCATGCCATATACTGTGAGTAGGTTATCACCTATTGCACAACAGGAACTGCAACACTATATGCTACAACATAGTAGGTTGCCCTACTAGTCTGGTGAAGGACCTCCTATCGCAAGGGCTCTAACTCTGCTCTCATCTTTGCTCTCAGTGCTGTGATCTAGCGATCACGCTCGACCCTCACTTCGGCAAGATATCAGTCTCGCTCCGCCAGCTAAGTCTGAGCCACTGTCAACTGTGACTGCAGCTCTGCAAGATGTGCTCTCATTGACCGCCCTACGTCAATCCCCTCCTCTCTAGCAGGCTCTCCACCCCCATCTCCACCTTGTTCATGCCTCCGCTGTTGAACCTGTCTCAGAGCTGCTTGCTCCTCCTCAGTCCCACCCAATCTCACTCCTACACGCCCTAGGAATTCACCCTCACCCCTCTGCTATCCACCCTCAGCTAGAACCCTGCTATTGCGAGTACCAGGATCACCACCTATCCACCTTTGAGCCTTGGCTCTCTGTCCCTATCCCTGCCTCTGGCCCTGTCCTTGTCCCTCTGCCAGTGTGGGGGAATCATCCTCAACATCCTCAATATGAGGAGCCTACTCTACTAGATCTGTGAATCGAGGGAATGGATGCTACTGAAACCAATCCTTGAACTGGGGCAATACCCCTGCATCCACCACATCATCCAAATAGTCCCATCTCAGTCGCTGGAGACCAGTCAACTCCTACATAGCCAAGGCATAGGATAACCATGGAGACCATCCCTGTCTCTCCTCATCTGCATAATGTGCATAATTTGTATACTTTTGTGATATCCCCTAAGGTCGGCCATACTGTCTCATCACCTGTGAAACAACGAATCTCTCAACAATGGTCTATGATCTTCCGATGAGAGGGTGCATAACAAAAAGGTCCTTATGAGCCAATCGCTAGTCATCCCATGGTTCTAAGCCCTTGTATGGTCTCCATGATACAGCTATTAGGTCATCAAGCTGTCATCTCCAAAAATCTATCTTGCCTAGATGGGGCTGTGTAATATAACTGACATACCTATATATAATTGATTGCCTAAGCTCTCTACTATCATCTACCACCGGCCAACAAACGGGAAGGTGTTCCCAAGCCCAAACCTATAATATATATACACCCGTAGCCATGCTCCTACCATATTTGTACATAATGTCATGCATCTCTCGATACATGTGAGCCAGTATACAAAAACCCCAGCCAAGTCTCTGAGGGGTCTCAACCAATCTCTCAAGCATCCGACCCCATCCACACTAGAAACCCTGTTGTCCTCTTTCTAGCATCTGAAAACAACCAATAAAACCTACTAGAACACATGCCAGTAGAAACTCCTCATTGTATCTGCTCATCAATATGTCCCAACTGATGGAATGGGTCAAAATATCTGGATCCCTGAATACATGCCTAACCACCTGTAATCCAGGTAGCAGTGTGGTATCATAATCCACCTTATCCCTAGCAAAAGGGATACAAAGGATCCTATACACATCCTCGGGAGTGATAGTCAACTCCCCCACTGGCAAATGAAATGTGTTATGCTCTGAGTGAAAACGTTCATCCAATGTTGTGAGCATACCATGATTAACACGGATATCAGGTAATCTCAAAAGATGAGTCAAACCACATAAATCAACCTGAGCCTGCTCAACCTCAGATAAATGTCATACTAATGCCATGGTGGGAGGATATACGCATCTGAAAAGAATAGGAGGTAATTGAACCTGCAAGAAAAACCCAACAATGGAGTATCAGAATACATTCCAAATAAGACTACAAACGAAATAAAACATCACGCAAATCCAACTAAGTCAAGTGCAAAATCAAATTTTCAAGTTTAGACCTTAAAAAATGCTCACTATTTCCCAGACGACAAAACACAGAAGGGCAACATCTCGTACGAGTCAAGAATGCCTCTCATACGATAAAACATTCCCAAACGACAAATTATAAGACCCCGCACGACAAAATGGTCTTTTTACTGACATGTTGTATGACACAAGGGTAGGGTCTGAATGACAAATCTAATGGTCCCAAATGACAAAATAAAATTTACCAATTACTCATACAAGACAGGATCTTGTCTTGCATGATAAAACGTAAAACCCGACCCTAAACATGCAAAAAACTTGAAAAATGAACAAAAAAATTCAAAATTAGAAACATAAAGAGGCTTAAGATAGATCACTTACCATTGGCTCGTAGTTTTGGGGTCAATTGTGACTTCTCTGGTTCTCAAATCGATGTTGACGAGTAGGGACCACCATTTTCTTCCCACAAGGCTTTTTGAGTTTTCAAACTTGGAGGGTTAAAATGATTTGAAAATGACACTTTCATCCCATATATAGCCGAAAACCTAATTTTTCAACTTGCTTCGATGGACATGAAAATTGTACCCTTAGCTAATTTGCCCATTGTGACTCCATTTTCAGGATCGAAATCAAAATTCAAGATCATTTTGCTAGTCAATTTCACAATTTGGACCACTTAGCGCTCTTTTCATCAAATGCTCATTCTTTCTTCAAATTGTGCTCAATTTCTCATTATTCAATGTTGAATCTCAATTTATTCTACAAATCAACTTTGTGCTCAATTTCTTATCAATCAACGTAAAATTTTCAAAAATTCCTCTAAATCAATTTGCGCTCAAAATAACTTATCATCGCTCAAAATTGCCTATCATCATGTACCCTCGCTATCTTTTGATTTCGCTCCTGATGGGGCATACTCATGACCTTATGACCTCACATCTTCAAATGTCGAGAAAATTTTCAAATCTTCATCGAAAGTCGAGCAAAACATCTTTTTCAACTAAAGAAAATCAATCAAATCCTTATGGCTAAGGGGCATCTCATCTTCATCGCTTTATATCAAGTTGAGATTTCTCGATCATCTGAATCAAATCAATCGCTAGGGGAAAATCAATTTCATCACTTTAAATCAAGATGATATTTGTCTTTTATCTGAATCAATCTCTTAACGTTAATCAGTTTCATCGCTTTTCATCAAGCTGATTGTTCGTTTAAACTCAATCAAGGGTTTAAAGAGTTTCTTCGATCACACTCAATCTAAGTAGGTGTTCAGTATACGTTGCTTTGGATCAAGCTGGACAGTTTATCTTTGCTCATCGTATCTTGATCAATCAAGTTCAAGATCGATTTTTATCATCACTCACTGTGTCTATAACAATCAATTTCTAGATCAGTAAGATCTGCTTCTTGATCAATCAAGTTCAAGTTTGGTATCTTTTGTTTTCTATCATTCCTAAGTTCAATCAACTTCAAGAATGGTATTGCTTTAATCAGACTTCATTCAGCTTCGTCGCTTTGAATCAAGCTAAACACCTCACTTTTCATCAAGTTTGTGATCAATCAAGTTCAGAACTGGTATCTCCTAGACATCAAATTTTCTTTGAACCAATGAACTACTCGCACATTAATTCAAAGAAGGGCAAATGTAATACCCTAAAAATGGTCATCTAAACCATGAGCCCCTAATCTCGACAACATCACCAAGGTCCTAACCAAAGACAATTAAATAAATCTTGAGCACACAATTAATTTCTTAAAACATCAAATGTCACATGGCAAATTAATCAACCAATATTAATTAAATATTTATTTAATTAATTGATCATTCCAAGTAAATCATTCTAAACAATTATCTTATTTATTTTAATTGAATATCTTAGAATATTTAATTAAATAAATCAATTTTCCATAAATCTTTAAAAAATGAAACAAATCAAGAAAGAGGAATTGGAAATTATGAGCACAAATCTTCAAAAATGGAAATAAATCAGAAAAAGGAATTAATTGAACAAGAAAGAATAAAAAATTGTGAAAAGAAATCAATTGGAGATAATCTTGAAAAACAAATTAAAAATTGATAAATAATCTCAAAGAAAGCAATTAAAATAATTAAATATTAAAATTGAATGAAATAGAGAATAAATCAGTTTTTTCTTGATTTTATCTTAATTTTAGTTCAATTTCCTTTAAAATTGAGAAAAGCATCCAATCACGTCAATTCACCTAGATTGTGCTTCCTCTTATAAAATCTTGACCGCTCATCATCATTTGATCTTAGCCTTTGGTTTCTTTCTGGATTTTCTATAAATTCAGGCCTTCATCTCCCATTAAAAGATCCTAGAGAATATATTGTTATCATGTTGTTTTTTCTCTAGGTTCAATATTGCATATTAATTATTTCATATTGATTAAATCATTTAGCTTAACATTGCTTAAATCTTGTTAGATTAATCTTGCATCCATCTAGCTTAATATCATACTCATATAGATTAAAATCCTTCGTCTTGGTGTAGTCTAGTCATTGGTATTATTTATACAAATCTAAGACCAATCTTATACTCGCATCTTTTAGAAGGCAATGGATCGCTTTGTTATGGTTATCATATTCATGCTTATATCTATGTAACCATACACATAATGACTTAATTGAAGTGTTGTGTATTCCAGATATAGATACAGGTCCACTTTTCACACACACAACTACCATCAAGAATAAATTGTCTTTATTATTGAAATAGGTGAAAATATTTTGATAATAAATCAATACTTTTTTATTTGATATATGTTACAAGGTAACTACCATGACAAATAAATTTTGTCTTTATTATTGAAATAGGTGAAAATATTTGGATTCTAATTAATTAATTATTATTTTATTGTGAAAATATTGATAGTTACTTTTCTTTTTCATTTTTTTTCTAGGTAAAAGGCCGTAGCCAAAGAATTTTATTAATATAAAACTAAGTACATCTTCATTCAGTGTGGGCACCAGTAGGAAAGAACAGAGTCAAGAAAACCTCTGGTCTTGCCCAAAACCATAAGATCCAGAAAATAAGAAGTAAATACAAGATGATCACAAAGAAGAACCTTTACAACTATTTCCCATAGTATACAAATGACCTAAAACATATAAGCCTTACAACTCATCATCTCCACCACAACCCAAGACTCAGCTTAAAATATAGTAAACCCATCTGAATGACCCAATTTTGCTTTCAATAGGTGCTCCTCTGCAAAGTTGCTTAGCTATAGTTGCATCAACAAACATAGCCACCTTCCTCGACCACAGTATTAGTATTGTTACTCTTCATATAAATCAAATATCAATAATCTATCTAAAAATATTACACAAAACAGATAGTAGTTTTACATAATTTTTTGTGTATCTATCTCAAACTCAACAAATTGTCTAAAATAAATATCTCTTATAGATAATCTAACCACCCATCATAAAATATGAGATGATAAAAACACACTATGCTCCTACAACATCAAAGGCAGAACATAACAAACATAATCAAAATTAGACAATGAAGAAGGCTAGAATATCTATCCATTTATTCCATGAAGGTGTAGAATACATAGGCCCAAAGGTAAGGTCTAAGAGGCCTCAAGAAATCCTCTTATCAGGTATCAATGACTATGACTATGATTGTTCCTTAGTAGGTTCCACAGAGACTCCTCTGCAACATCTAGTCATGACGCAATCAACTCCTATCCATACATCTCCAAGAAAAAAAAAAAGATACCAAACAAACACAAAAAGAATTCTTTCATAATCTGAAATAGGCTCATAGTAAATAAAATTAAACTTATCATTTTGTATGTATCTTAAACAGTATAATATATATAAATAATATAAGCCATATAAATTGCCTGTTGGATTAAAATATAACCCATTAGTCGTCAGAACCGAATATTAAGAAATAGGAACACGATCCACTAATACAGTCATAACCATGACATTAACTGGTAACTTATCATAAAACTTACTATATTAAAACCAAAATACTGTGAAGACCTACTAAATTAACAACCCAAAAGTTGTTAGATCAAAATAAAATTATAAAGTCAGTTTTGAAGAAAGCATAAACAAACTATTTGTTTACTATACCATAGTTGTATCTGCTAACTTAATAACACAAAAGTCGACACACTATATTCAAACCTATATGTCAAAAAGGTACTATATAAGTTTAACCCCATTATTCTTTCATTTCTATGAGGTCGACGATAGAGGGCGATGACTTATCCGTAGTGATTTTCTCAGGCTAATTACAAGTGGTATCTTCAGCATTTGTATTTCCTTTGACCCACGAAGCCTTAATGATGATTGGGAAAATTACTTGGAACCTATCCATTGGTATGGCTAGAATATTATCTAGGACCACATACCCTTCCTTCTTAAGATACTCCACCCACCAATTGCTATGGGGAGGCTCCTTAATACATTTCCAAACTAGCAAAAACTCTGCATTCCTACGAATAATAGGAGTTCTCTCCACAAATTTTGTTTCATCCTTCACTACCAGAATAGGCCTCTTATAGATATTTGTCCCCTTATCACCATAATCCTCCAGATATGAAACCATAAGGGTTTCGTCCACACTACCCACTGCTATCTCAAAGAGTCTCAAGAATTCTTCATTGAATAAAGATAGCCCCAACAAAATTACCTTGCTCTTCCGTACTCCTAACCTAAGTAGTATTGTCGAGAATATAGATGGGATATCATAGTTAACCCGATACATATTTAATTCATAACTAAAGAACCCTTCCCCCATAATCTCCTGCACTGCTCTAAGTGTGAAGTCATCTGCCTCATTCAAGATTCTACACCATCATTCTAGTTTAATCTCACCTCTGAAGGCCATAAGTCAATTATCACTTGTAGAAAAAACTTTAATGTTAGACTCCATGGCTTCGAAAATAAAACTATGCACTTCAGTCCTAAATAAATGAAGACTTTTGGATCCTACCGCATAATATAATTTCCTATCTTCCTTGGCACGTGTAGATCAGGCTTCAATCCAACTAGAGGTCAGTCTTACCCATAGTACAACAGTCATATCTCATTATGATTATCCTTACCCTACGCCCTCGAGAAACTTACTAACCTTATACTTAATAATAAAAAGATATGCTATCAGAGACCATCAAAATACATGATTGCTGCAATCATTTTCCTAATGACCATCATACCATGAAAAGCTAAAAGGATTGCATAATTAAAATGATATCACTAAACCCAATAACTCCCTCGACCTAACTAGCCCATCGCATTAGCTTCTAAAACTAGCAAATCGTCACTATAAATAGCACCTAAATTAGCTCCTAAAAATTGGGATATATATATATATATATATATATATATATATATATATATATATATATATATATATATATATATATATATATATATATATATATATATATATATATATATATCTACACGCTATCCATCTCCTATTTTCGGAATCCAATGACCATCCGCACCAAAAGTAGCGAGAGAATGAACATCAATGTTGCCCTCTCTATAAATATGATTGATCGTATAATGTTTGAATTTACTTATTAATCTACGTGCTATCTAGAAGAGGTTTGAAGATTCCAACTGACTATATTCCATTTTCTTATGGCATTAATTACAATCTATGAATCCCCTTCAATAGCTAGTTTCTTAATACCCAATTCTAAGCTAAATATCAAACCTTCTATAAGGGCTTCTAGTTGTGCAATATTGTTAGATGTCTTTCCAATTGGTTTAGCTATTATGGCGCATGTTGTTCCACTCCAGCGTCAAATAATACATCCAATCCCAACAACACCCAAATTTCCCCGAGATACTCCATCGAAATTCAATTTAAACCATCCATCTTCAGGCTTTTACCATTTACATTGAACCATGTGTTTCTTGGTATTATCACCCCCAATTTTGAATTGGACCAGGATAATTAAGACAAACAAATTCTTTCTCATATTGTTGTCCCAAATAGTGAATTCTCTCCCCTTAAGACTATCCTTCCACAACCTATTTTTTGTGACTTTCACTATACATGCTTCTATCTTATTGTTTAACTGTTGTGGATTCATCCTCTTATTTTTTAAAATTCTTTTGTTGTGTTCCTTCCATAGTTCCCAAGTGAGGATGGAAGGGGAGATCTTCCATAAATCTCTAAACATACTTGTCCTATACATAGTTGGTCATCCCTTAACAAGAGAGAAAAGGTTATTAGGTATGACCTTAGTCCATCGCAACTTACCTATTAATTCCTTCGAACATTTATCCGCATATGAGCAAATAAGTAGTAAATGATCCATTGTTTCCTCATTAGCTTCATATAAGGGGCATCTAGATGGACCGCTAAACCCTATCTTCTGAAACCATTCTATTGTTAGAACCTTTTTCCTCTAAAGATACCCATAAAAACATCCCATCTTTGGGCAAGCATTCTTTGCCCCAGCATAGATGAGTAGGAATGTGTGTTTTTTACCAATCGAGTGATTCTATAATGCTAGAATAACCATTCTTAACCTTGTATGATCCTGAGTTGGAGCCTACCCAAATTATCCTATCTTCTCCTTCTCTAATCATGATTTTCCTTTTAGAGAATACTTGAGAAAACTCATTGTGTTCATCTGCAGATAAAGGGGTATCAGATGTACTTCTCCATTCCCATCCCCAAGCAGGTCCCTCACTAGTAATCTTGATATAATCTTTAACTTGAGTTCCTCGTAGATTTATCAATACTTCCTTAAATCTGGAACTTAAATTTAACTTATCTAAGGTTACATAACCTCCCCAAGAATCACCCCAAAATATCGCCTTATTTCCATTGGAAACATCCCAAGTTAATCTATCCAAAATAAGTTGTCTACACTTAATCATGAAGTTCTAGATTCTAGACCCCTAAGGTGGGTAGGGGGTCCTGAAGATACAACTTGGATTCCCATTCAAGAGATACTTATGTTTCAAAATCCTAGCCCATTTCTTCTTGGGATTATGATACAATCTCCATACCAGCTTTGCTCCTAAAGCCTTTCCTTGCCAATCCATATTTTTTATTCCCACTCCACCCATTTCTCTAGGTTTGCATATTTTGTCCCAGCTTATTGTTACTAGCTTCTTCCGATCATTTGGACCCTGCCAATAAAATTTCTTTAAGAGTTTTCTATTTTATATTTTGCTCCTTGAGCCAATGGTAAACATGACAATTGATAAATTGGAATAATGCTTAGTACCACCTTGATCATAGTTTCTCTACCCGTATTTGAGAGTCATTTGCCTTTCCATGAACTCACCCTATGTTCAATTTTCTCCTTGGTCAGTTCCCATAGCCTATTTACTCTTACTCCTCTATCTACCGGCATACCTAAATATTTGCAAGGGAATAACACTTTCTTAAATCTCAATAATCTACATATCTTTTATGCTTCTGCCTCACCAGTATTGATGAAGTATATCTCTCATTTGTTCAAATTGACTTCTTGTCTTGATGCCCTAGTATAATTTAGCATAATCTCCTTGAATTGTTTTGCCTTTGCTAGAGACCTTTTCCCAAATAACATTGTGTCATCTACAAACTGTTGGTAAGTCACATTCTCAAGTCCTTCAGTTAATTTTATACCTTTGATCAAACCATCATTAAGTGCAGCCTGTACTGATCTACCAAATGGTTCCGCCATTATTATAAATAGGAAAGGCGATAAAGGATCCCCTTGCCTTAAGCCTCTAGACATCCCAAAGTACCCTTCAGGGGATCCATTAACTAAAATAGACATCCTTGGACTGGAAATACAACTAAAAATAAGGTTAATGGTGGATGTAGCAAAGCCAAATGACTCCAAGCATTTACTCAAGAATCTCCATTCTACCTTATCATATGCCTTTTAATATCTAAGTTAACCGACATACTAGGTACTTTGATTTTTTGGGTTGAGTGGACTACCTCTTGTGCTATGATGACACCATCTAGTATAGATCTACCCAGAACAAACCCTATTTGTTCCTCAGCAATGATATTAGGCAATATTTTTTTAATTTTGTTGGTCAAAGCTTTGGACATAATGTTATATAGGGTATTACACAAAGAGATTGGTCTAAACTCATCCAACTCTTCTGCATTTTTCTTTTTAGGAGACATAGCTATACAGGTATTATTAATCCCATTCAAAATTTCACCAGAATTTCGCATACTTTCTATCACCTCCTAGATTTCCTCACCCATAAAGGGCTAGCATAATTGGAAACAAGCAACTGGAAATCCATCAGGACCTAGAGCCTTTTCTGGATGTAGCTGAAAAGTTGCTTTTTTAATTTCTTCTATGGTAAACTTGTTTTTAAGTATCTTGTTATCCACCTCTGTTACCAAATGAGGAATACTTCTCAACATTTTAAGTTGAGCTTCTAAATATGAATACCCACAATTATTTAGAATATTACTAAAATAATCCACAATTTCCTCTTTTATACCGGATGGATCCTCAATAAAGTTACGATTACCTGATTTAATTTTATAAATTTTGTTAATGTTCCTTCTTATTTTAGTGCTATTATGAAAAAAATTCATATTATTATCTCCATCACTTAACCATTGTTCTCTAGATTTTTGCTTCCAAAATATCTTCTGTTTTGTCAATATGTCTGCATATTTATTTCTCAACTCTTTTTCCTTGAGATATGTCAAATTGTCCATTCCTCTATTAATAATTACCTCTCAAACTTTCTCTAATTCTTCTTCTAATAATATTTTTCTTGAAAGATGTTTTTAAAATATTCTTTATTCCAATTTAATATCATCTATTTGATCCTCTTTAGCTTTGTTATTAAACAGTAAGCTTTGGACCCTCTAACATGTTCCACCTTCCACCACTCTTCCAAAAGACCTAGAAAATTGGGATCCTGCAACCACATTCTTTCAAACTTGAATGGGCATCATTTAGGTTTCTCCTCTTCTTGAATATGTAATGTAATGGGATAGTGGTCTGATCTAGTTGTATATATTATAGTTGAGTCAAATGTAAAGTTAAAACTTGCCAAATCTCCTTTATAGAGGAATCTATCCAATCCCTCTACTATATTGCTACTTCCCATCCTCATATTACTCCTAGTGTAGTTTCCATTCATCATGTTAACCTCAATCAATCTGCAGTTGAATATCCATGAGTTGAACTCTCTTTGAGTTACAGACTCTATTTGAACCCCTCCGCTCTTTTCTAAGGCAACCCTAATTACATTGAAATCTCCTCTAAGGAAGATAGAATCCTGCTCATACCCTGCAATAAATTCCTCAATTTCCTTCTAGGTTTCTCTTTTACTTGTAGTATTGATCGGGCCATAGATATTAATCAAAATGAAACTAACTGAGTTGTGTATCCCCTTGAATCGACCAGCCTACAATCTATCTTTTTGTAATACTTCCTCATACCTAACCCTCCTAGGATCCCATGAAATTGCTAAGCCCCTAGCAGCTCCCAAGACATATACAGGGGTTGCCTTCCAAACACCAATCTCTTTTAAAAACCATCCCAATCCTCTTCCTTTAATTTACTTTCCTATAGCATAATAATTTCAAACTCCATACTTACAAGATTGTGTTTAAGCAATCTTTTCTTGTCAGGGGCATTTAGACCCCTGACGTTCCATGATGAGATCTTCATTTCTCTATGGCAAGACACTTCTCCTTCCCACCATTTATCATATCAGTGATCTTTGTTTTATTTACTCCATCCCCATCTTGAGCTCTCTACTCCTTTAAGGAATTCCTACCTCTGCCCCTGCCCGCTTTCCCACACTCTGAGGATTCTATATTGAGGCAATCTTGTTCCAGCCCCAATTGATCCTTAATCTCCTCCATAATCATGGAAGGAGACTCTGCATCCACCCACCTCACTGGAGGCTCCTAATAATCCATTTGCATAATGATCTCAATAAGCTTCTTTTTCTCCTCCCTAACCTCCTCATTCTCATCTCTGTCAGAGTCATTTTCCTTATTGAAACTGATTATGACCTATTCCCCCTCCTTTTCAAGAGGGGACTGAATCCCCATATTTCCCATTACTTCACCTTCCTCCATCTCCTTACCTCCTAGTACTTTGGAGGAAGAAAACATAAGGGAACCACTACATTCCCATTGATTATCCTCATCCAAGGTGTTATTAGTCAGATTGTTATATTCTAAATAGAAACCCGCTTGATTTTGATTGAATGAAAATTTTTGATTCATATCCTCTTGTGGAGGGAATACCAGATCTAATTCTTCCCCTATGTGTCAATACCTTCACAAGCACATGTCCCTCCAAAAATTTGTCTTCAATGTTGTAGGCTTCTAGAGCTGTGATTAATTCTAACGGATCTGGTTTTGTCAATCTAGGATCCATATATTTTAACAACTTTACATTGGTCAACTATAGAAATTTTTCCTCTACACCAATAAAATCACCAATAACATTGCCAATTTCTGAAATGATTTCAAAGTTTAGGAGCTCTATTGGCAAATGTGGAATATTAATCTATCTAGGGTTTCCTTTTTGTTTGAAAGAATAAGGATCAAAATTCAATTGCCAATCTAAAAATTCAAAGTTATACCCTTTAAAAGTAACTGCATGTCCACACAACAATCATTTTTTCAAATGCTCATCATTGCGGAAAATAAATAGGATGCTATTAGGAAGAAGTGAGATACTTACCTATCTCAAATAAGTTTCTTTAAACCAGGATACAATGTCAAATATTACTTGGTCGTGCCCTAGCCAGTTTTTCAAAATTACAAACCTTTGGCATCCGTTGATTTGGTCCTCCTTCAATTTGTTGTTAATGACAAAAGTTATAGCATTAGGGTTTCTTCTAGCCCGACCTTCCATCGATCTTTGTTCGTCACCATTCCTCTTACTATCCATTTTGTCTGGATTTTGTTGGGCCTTCAATTCTGATGGTGCCCTATGATTATTAGTAAATTGTTTATCCCTTGGTGCTGACACTTGACATATAGGCTGATGGAAGTGAGAATTTTCTCCTCTCTGCCTTCTTGTGAGATATCTAGGGTTGAATCAAGGTTTAGCATTGCGAGCATTCTGCCATGGCTCTTGATACCTATTCATTCACCATTTATTCTTTTTTGAGAAAACTTGCTACCAACCATTCAAATCTGAGGTTTGGGTCAAATTTTGGATGGATGCCTTATCTACCCATCTTCCATTCTTAAACACCCATTGTGGATGATGAACGTTGTTGATGCTCGTTAATTGGGGGTTTTGCTTTGTGACCGGTATATGGTCTATCCTTGTTGTAGGACAGGGGGAGATATAGTTTTACAGAACCTCCTTCCAGGAACAAAATAATTTTTTGCCTTTCATATTTACAAAGAAGAGCTAAAAATTTATTGGGTTATTTTTAATCAATGTACAAAAATTATTGGTAGTTACTATTATAAGGTAACAAATCTTTTACTTTTTAAGTAATTTATAAATATCTCTTGTTTGGTTAGGTTAGCATTATGCTCGCCTAATTTCATACTATTAAAATTTGAACAATAATAGAATAATAACATAATATTAAATATTGTTTACATAAATTTATAAAATTAATAGTTTTACTAAGCCTCTCATTTATTTACTACATTTATATGTACTTGTTTGATTGAATTCTTTGATTACCTATTCATTCATTATAATTAATACAATATAAATTATTAATCTCTTCTATTTGATAATTTTTTGAAAAACACATATTCAAAGAGGTTGGGAATAGGAATAAAATTCAATTAAGATTAGGGTTATAAATGGAATTAGAGGAAGGACTTTAGGTTAAGAATTATAGTTAGGGTTCAAATAAGATTATAACTTAATTAAGGTTAGTCTTTAATTAAAGTTACAATTACAAAATTATTAATCTGTTCTATTTGCTAATTGTTTATGAAAAGCATACTCAATTACTATTACAAATCTAAACGACAAGTAGTAGCTACTATGTGGCGCTTGTTTCAATGTGCTTTTTTAAGACGTAAACAATGAAAATAGAATTAATGACATGTTTCTCTTTCATTCTTGCTGCATCAAATAATTTCATGTATATTATATAGTAGATTTTGACATAATTATTTATTTTGTTTACATAGTTTACAAAATTATTTAATGATGTTAAATGAATTTTCTTTGATGTTATTGTAAAAATGTTTTTCTTGTGAAATAGATAATTGACAAATGCAATAATATATTTTTCTAACAATTAAGTAATAGCTATGATCATTGATAAGTTGGTGTATAATACAAATTAGAAGATATATATATATATATATATATATATATATATCTTTAAAAAAAAAGATTGGAAAAAATGAGAGATATATTAAAAAAATAGATCTCTTAAATATCATAGTAAAATAGGAAGAACTCTAATCATAAATCCATTAGTTCAATGATATGTCATAACAACTTGAGCATTAGCTATGTAAGAAATTTTTTATTTTGTCTTGCAATCCTTTAAAACGTCAAATTGGATTCATTTATATTTATTTGTTTTAAGAAAAATAAATTTGAAAATATAAAAATTATTTTACTTTAATATCCTTGAAAATATATAGTAGAAGGTTGTGTTGTTGCAAGCTCATCTAAAGGAGTTAAAGTGAAGATAAAACACCATACAAAAAAAAGTCTTCTATTTTTTCATGTGCACATTTCTAATTCTAAACTACTATATTGTAAAAAAGAAATAGAAAAATTGTTGATGACTTAACTAGAGTACACTGATTAGAAAACCTATCTAAGATTTTACCATTTTCCAATATTTTATTTGAAAAGTAAAAATTATAAAATTGAATTTTTTTTATTCAATTAAGTTTTACAATTAATTTGGAACATAGTGATTCAAAGAGACAATATTATGAACTAGGAAAAAAAATATGGAGTAATCATAATTTAAGGAAATTTAACCAACAACATGCATATTTTTTTAAGGATGAACTTTAGTTGTACTATTATTTTAAATGTTTATGTAATAAAATAAAAAAATTGATAGTCTTTCATACAATTATGAGGCTAGAAACCTTCTTTTATTCATATTCTCTTACAACTATCAACAAATTATCTCTTTATATTACTATATTTTATATCTAACCAGATATTTAAGTTAGATGAACCCACACTCGAAGTAAATATTACATCCTATGAAGTTGAATAAAATGTTTAAGGTCATAAATAATTGACTTCGTATCAATAAACTAAACTTATTCTTAGTGTAAATATTAAGGTATTAATGAATTAAAAATACAAATAAAAGATAATCGTAGTTGATAGTTGTAAGTTTGAGTATGTTAACTCACTTGACCCTTTTAGTCAAGACATTGATCGTAATTTACGGTCTCCCAAAAGGGAGGTATAAAAAATAAAAATTAACTCATAGCCAAAAGGTAAATATCAAGTGTCCCTTGATAATTTCATGCTATAAGACTTTCATATATAAAACTTTCATATATTGACTTACATATATTGGTCTTTTTAAAGTGTTTTTGATTAGAAAAGAATGGATTTTGAAAGGGCTCCAACTCTTATACAGAGAGAAATATTAAGCAATAAGCTCAACAGAACACCTAACAATAGTTTAAAACAACTATCATTGCTTCATCCAAAAGTATCGGTCTATTAAGTTTCTGATTCTGATTAATAAAGATTCCTACCCAGCCAGAGTGAATGAGACCACAACAGCCAGAATGAATGAGACTCCAAGAACGCAAGATTCAAACTATTAACCTCTAGCTGACAAACACTACACTTGCCAATCAGTTTACTGACCACACCCTTAATAGTGTATAAATTAAAACTTCTATTTTCTTTATAAATATAGAGATTTACTTCTATTTTTTTATAACTATAGACTTAAACCTCTTCTTTATATATTCTATTAATAAAAATTAGACTTCCATCCCTTTTATCCCCTCCTCTGCTTGCTTTCTCTGTCAAAGAACTTTTGTGCATATTTAAAGCCCTATTTTAAATATTTTATTTTCAATATATCCTCAGCAGGATGCCTTGTGTATTGTGTATTGGATTGAATCCATTTTTATTTTTTTTATCAGTGAAGGTAGAGCCAAGATTTAATATTAATTATCGATAATTACAGTATTAGCACATCTAATTGGTGACGGATCAAAAACTTATTGAATTCTTTTGAAACCATTCTCAACACTTTCAAGAAAAAGGGTTTCAGAGCAAACAAAAAACCATTTGCATCAACATATATCATTCCAAAATTTAATCTAACAGGTTTATGTCATCGAAGATATTAAAAACTATAGAAAGTTTGTATAGCAGATTCTCGAGGTATAAAAAATAAAAATTAACTAATAGCCAAAAGGTAAACAAATGAGCCGCAAAGGCCAAACCCCCTCCAAAGACCTTCCATGCAGGAAGAAGACTCCGCAAGCCAGCCATGGGAAGCTCAATCTACATGAACAAGGGACGCAACACTCCAAAAGCCAAGATCGATAAGGGGAAAGCGAACCCCACACAGAGGATCTATCACATCTCCTCCACAGCAAGTAAGGCCATCCAGGACCATAGCAAGGCAGCACTCCGAAGGGCGCCGAAGCAAGAAACCCACCCACAAGGGGCAAAGATCATCCACCCCAACGCCTTCATCCGCAGAATCATGTGCCTCCTTAGCCGAAACCCTCACTCCACTCCTGCTCCCGCTCTCGCACATCGCACCCGTAATATGCATATATATGTTGATAAACATCACAATGATTAGAAAACTTAATATTTGCTGTATAACAACAAATCATCTGCAATTTATTTTAATATAGAAATTATTTTCCATTTTAAAAAACCTTTGACTAATTTGAATTTGAAGATATACTCTACAAATTTGGGAAAAATTTATATTTAATTCATCCAAAAATGCTTTGGAAGTGGCTCACAGTTTTGCTGATAAATTCTTCTTACATTATATCCTTTATTAGGAGATACTCTTGTGTTTTTTTCCTAATATTATTCTATTGGGGATTTTAAGGATTGAATGATTGATTTATCTTTTTTGGGAGAGCCTACTAATTAATTGTCATAATTAATTTCTATTTAGGTCCTCTACCCTTTTACGCCTTTTAATGACTATCATTAGTTCTTTTTGGCTTATTCTCAACTATTTTCTTGTAATTTGAATGAGGGTATCTTTGTTTGTTTGATTGATTACTATTGTAGATGTAATGGTATATAGTGTGACATTATGATCTTTGGTGTGTGAGGTGGAACCCATACTCTCATATGAACTCATTATATTCCTTAAAATAGATATTTACTTGAAGTTTTTGATGTTATAAGGCCAAGAATCTTAAAAATGAGCTTAAATTTTAGATTTCCAATCACTTCAACAATTCATTTTCGCATCTTCTAATTTCATTTTAATTTTTTGCAAAGATAATTCCTATATCTTATTGGCACACCCTTGACAAGTGCACTTAGGAATTTTTTTAACCATCAATTTTTTATCATTCTCATTAATATCAATCAGAAACAAAGGATTTAATGCAAATTTAGAGGATGGTAACTTAATTGGTAATGTTTCCTATAAATTAAGAATTTATTAGATTGATAATATATGATAGATCGACTACCTTCAACTTGACATGTTTTAAAAGATGAGATGTATTAAAGTGAACATGGAAAAGATATTCTACCTTCAACTTAAGATGTGAAATATTATGTACCTTCAAGTTGAGATGTGAATGATGATGTAGCTTCACCTTGAGATTAGAAATTATATTGCATGCCTTCAACTTGAGATGCGAAAGATTGAGTAGCCCGAACGTTGGCATTCAATTTCATCATTACTCAAATATTTCATATTTATTTCCTTTGGGTTGTAAAATACCTTTTCATCTTAGCTTGAGTAGATTTTTCATGTTTATATTCAATTCAAAATTATGTCTTCTTCTATAGTGGTTAATCTCCTACTTTCATTAATTAACCTCATTGTTTCTCTTTTCATCGTATTTTCTTTTTGAAACTCATCCAATGTTATAGTAATTTGTCATTTACTTGGAATGATAATTAATCCTCCATGTATCATGAAAAAATATATAGATATTAGTTCCATCTTATTAGAATAGAGCAATGCAATCTCATACTTTTAGTGACACCTTTTGAAATCATTGGAATCACTTAAACATAAATTGTGTATCATGTTAAAACACTTATAATAGCCATAGGAAATTTATATTAACCAATTATTAAAGAGGATAAATGATTAATAAAATCATATATCTATAATTTATTAGTTTATTTTTACCCAAAACATCATAGATTTGTGATCATTAGGGCACAAAATTTCAATAAAAGAAGAAAATAGGACTGACATAGCACTCTTAGCATTGTCAAAAGTTTCTTATGATAGTCATAAGTCTCTTTGGATTTTAGTAGGATTTTGAATTCCTCATTGATTTTTAATGATAAGAGCATTACCCTGCAATTTTATTTATGCCTAATAGAAGCACACCTAATAATTCAAATAGAGCTGCCAAAACTAAGAAATTAGTTTCAAATGAGATGAAAATAAATAAGATCGTAAAATTTCATCCACAAGATCATTATGAAAATATATTGCGTCATTTAAATTCTCCACAATTTGTTTCATAATTTAACAAGCATGGGGTAAATACCTTTAACCCACATAATACATGTTATATATCTTTACTAGATGCACAAATATAAAGTCTATGAAAACTCTTGTAAATTTTGATTTTCTCACCATAATTTGATCCAATTATTTCCCTCTACAAATCCAAAGAATCAAATTCGACATGAGTGAACTCACGGGAAGTAGCACCCTCTATATATTTAGTATCACAATATAATCTATAACATTTATTATTATAGTTAAATAATAGTGTTGTCCCATGTTCTATAAGTGTGTTTATAATTATATGAATTATATGGAGAGCCCACACCTTGATGACTAATTGAGCTATCACGTGAGGAGTAGTTTTTGGTTCTTGTGGTCTTCGGTGATGGATTTCTACATGACAGGATCCTTGTGTATCTCGAGTAAAGCCTCCACCTCTACCTTGAAACACCCTAATATCAAAATAATAAGAAATTTCATGAAGAATACAATCACATCATTTTTTTCTTTAGAAATATAGTGGTACATCATGGTTATCTAATGATGATTCACCACTAATCTAAAAATAATATTTTTTTATTTCTTTGTGATTGCACCAATTTATTAGATATATATTTTTAGGTAATATAAATGGTTATGTTGGTTATAAGATCAATAAAAAGAGCACAATTTTTTTTTTCACTTCCTTATCAAATAGTTTCAATGTTGCGTAAAATCAGTAAAAATTGGGCTAGTCTAGATATTTTTAGAAGAAGGGGAATTTATTGTAATAAATATTTTACTTTTTTTTAAATAAAATGATTGATAAGGTATAGAATCAGCCTTATATTATAAATGAGAGATGGCAAGGAAGAACCCTCATACTAACTAGTTGATAGTTGGTAATCACAAAGGGCTATGCTCAAATTTGTAGATGAAGGATACTTCATTAATAAGATTTAAAATGTCATATTTATGATTATAGGTTCCAATTAAAATCTATAGGTTTCAATTAAAATCCATTGTAATTCAACAACTAGAAGAAAATATGAGATCTATGAATAACGGTTTTGTTATCATCGCATAAAATTAGTCACTTGTTCTTTAAGTTCTTGTTTCTAATGGACCAAGAAAATTAACATAACTTGAGGTCTAATATTATTTTTTTAAATTATAAAAGATGATCAAGTTGTGAGAAAGAGTGGATTCAATTGTTAGGTAATGAGAAAAAACAATATAAGGTTGCATCTTTCTATGACCTAGGAAAGAGTTTCATGAGAAAAGCATCTTTAAAGGGGAAATTGCTACATTTTGTAAGATAGGAGTTTTTATGATAGTATATGTTAACTGACTACAAGTACAATATGATGGAAAGGTAGATTGATATTATTTCCGATTCATTAGAGCTAATTGTCATTGCAAGGAAGAAACATATTGTAATAGTTGGTTTATCCCAATATTAGAAGGTGAATTATTTTGTGTAAGAGTATAATGTGAGGGTGGAGTAGAAATAATGGTAGTCGTGGAGAACTATGGTAAGTAAAAGGTGAATTGGATTGACTAAAAATATAGTGTGATGGGTGAATATTATAAGAAACAAAAGAGTGGGTAGAGAAAGGTAGTGACATAAGTGTATTGATTCATAAGATTCCCACATGTAAACTCAGAACAAATGTGAGTGGCATTACTATTTTGTGTAGCAATACACATGATGGAAGAAATGAATGTAGGAATAGATGGTATTGTTATGTGTATCAATACCTGAATCCAATTTGGTTTCTATGAGACTTTTAACCAAGGAATTTTGTTCAAATAGCTATCAACATAGTATTTTTATCCACTACATCAAATATGCTATCTAGAACATCCACACGATGTGAATCAACATGTAGATATGCTATGCAGAATATCCTTACCATGTGAAT
>NC_081409.1:174785238-174812738 GCF_030272615.1 Cryptomeria japonica
GAACTAATCATGATTTTGATGTTGATTCCTTTCTATTTATTGTCTAGTCATTAAAGTATAGATTATATTTATTGTCTAGTCATTAAAGTATAGATTATAGACTCAATCTATTCTCCTTACAAAACAACATGTTAAGACAATATAAGACAACATGTCACACATGTGCCATACCACATACAATACCCTGATAATGGTGGATTAGAGGATAAAAGAAATCTATATATGTCTATTAAATTTCAAGTATACCATATTTATGGATATTCATGATATATTCTTAGATTGTAATTTAAGAAATATATAGTAAATTTTATTAATGGTTAATTATTTACTATTTTGAGTTTTATTGCTAATTCATATTTGGTTAATATATTTATTTTTTATATGTTTTCAAGCATACATGATTAATAACATGACTTTGTCACCCATTTAGATGAATACCATAATTGTCATACAACTAGACATTCAACCAAATCACTCTAAAAACTTATTTATATCCTACTATCTTTCATAATCAATTTTACTTTATTTTTATATATTATATTAGAGCTAATATTTTAAAACATATAGAGAATTATGTATTTTTGATGATCTTAATTTTTATGTGTAAAATATGCTATTAAATTGTTAAAGCATATGGTTTTCCAAAAAAAAAAATTGTGTTGAGAAAGTGTTATCTATTCATTAAAAAATGTTTAAAATGAAATATTATATTGATAAAACCATGCTATATTATTTTTCTTTTTACCTTGTTGAAAAACTTGAAGGAGAAAACTAATGCAAAAAAGCTTTAGTTAGGTTTACATGACTTTAGGTCAACTAAAGATAATGAATTTTTAACAACAATGTATTAATTATATATTTGTCAAGTTCAAACTTGAAAACCCCTACAATTTTAAAACTCTTCGGGTAAGTGCACCAAGATGGTGAACAAAAACTGGGGTATAAGTGGCCACTTTTTTTTCCTTCTGAAAACAAGTAAACCTAAATTTCATATTTGAAGGTCATGCACTAAAAATTAGGAGTTGAGAAAAGTATAAGAATTGTAGTGCTCTGAATCTAGTTTATAAACTACTAAAGTTTTTAAAAATTGGATAAGATTAAGAGGGTCAAACCTCTCGTGCACAAAAAGTTGTTCTTGATTTTTTCAGAAAAATATAGCATAGCTGCTTTTCATGCACTATACAAAATATATGGTTAGATTTAGTATTTTACAAAACCCTTTGGTAGGATGATAGGTAAGAGTGAGATCTAGAAGTTTTTATTTTTTTGTTATTTTTCGTTGAGTATTTTTTTTAATGATTTTTTGAAGTGACCACAACCTGAAAATTTGGTACACGTTCATGTGATGGGCATAAATTGCATCAAAATAATAAAAAATGCAAACTTATTTTTTTAAAGTATATAGAATCTAGTGTAGAACAATAATATGTAATTTATTTTGAATTTGGTCAAGTATATCAAAAGTTATTAAAAAAATGGTAAAAATATGTCTATGAGGATTGTCAAGGCACTGGTAAAGAAAATTGAAGTTTAGAATGCTAATGTTGTCCAAAAATAGAAAATTTTATATGGTCAGAAAACTGAGAAGACATGTGAGATTATGGTGAAAATTTTAGAGATACCCACTAGATCATTCGTAAACCTGATGATGACAAAGTCAAGAAATCATGTTGGAAGATGAAAAAATGTGTAAAGGGACAAAATCGGTGGGAAAATGGGCTTGCAAGCCTTAGGATCATTTTCCAAACCTCTTACCAAGAAAAAACCCACACTGGTTTTGAAAAAAAAAAATACTATTCATAGTTCTGCATAACCCGTATGGGTTATGTAGAACTAAAACCATTATTTTGTGTTTCACAAAACCCATATGGGTTATGAAGACATAATAATGTATGCTTGTAAACTTAGCATTTACTACAGATATGTATAGACATACATATATAATATGTGTTTATGTATGTATATATGCATATCTATAGTGATATACACATATATTTATATAGATATATGTATATATGTTTGTATACATGCATGTCTCTCTTCTTTTGTTCTCTCTCTCATCTTCCTTCCCCCATCACCGTCTCTATCTATCCTGAGCCCTAATTATCCTCCTTGAGTTCTATATCATTTGTCTCCCCCTCACACTTCTCTCTATGTCGAGTCTCTCACCCTTTTCTCCTTCTCGTTCTCTCTCTACCGTATGTCTCTCACCCTCTCCTCCTTCTCTTGCTCTCTCTCCCTATTCCATTCTCTCTCTCTCTCTCTCTCTCTCTCTCTCTCTCTCTCTCTCACTCTCCTCTCTCTCTCTCTCTCTCTCTCTCTCTCTCTCTTTATCTATCTATCTATCTATCTATCTATCTATCTATCTATCTATCTATCTATCTATATATATATATATATCTCATTATCCTATCCTATTCTCACCCTCATCCCCCTTCTCTCTCTTTCTCTACCCCTCTCTCTCCCTCTCCCCCCCTCTCCTCTCCCTCTTGTTATCTTATCCTCTCTCTCTCTCTCTCCCTCTCTCTCCCTCTCTCTCTCTCTCTCCCTCTCTTTCTCCTATTATCCCCATCTCTACCCTCCCTCTTCCTCTCTCCCAATCTCCTCTCTCTCTCCCCCTCTCGCTCCCTTCCCTCTTTCCTTATCCTATTCTCTCCCTCCTCTTCCTATCTCCTATTCTCTCTCTTTACCCCCTCTCCCCCTACTCTCTCTCTCTCTCTAACTATCTCTCCTCATTTTTAATATCTCTCTCCCCCTCCTTTTCTCAATCTCCTTCCCTCCCACCCTCTCTCTCTCTCTCTTCTCTCTCTCTCTCCTCTCTCTCTCTCTCTCTCTCTCTCTCTCTCTCTCTCTCTCTCTCTCTCTCTTTCTCTCTCTCTTCTTCCCCTCTCCTTTCCACAATCTCTATCTCTCTCTCTATCCCTCTCCCCCTTTCATTTTCCAATATTCCTCTCCTCTCCTTCCCCCCTCTCCTTTTTGTAATCTACCTCTCTCCCTCTCTCTCTCTCTCTCTCTCTCTCTCTCTCTCTCTCTCTCTCCCTCTCTTCCTTCCCCTCTCCTTATCATATTTCATCCCTCTCTTCCTACCCCCTACTCTCTCTCTCTCTCTCCCCACTTCCTATTTTGCTCCTAGTTCTACATAACCCATACTGGTTATGCCAAACTAAGGCAAAAAACTTCTAGTTCTGCATAACCCATGGGTTTCTATAGAATATAATTTTCCTCAAAACCCGTACGAGTTTTGAGGAAATTTTTGTTTTTTAATTGTTTTTGGCTAGGCTTGGTGTTACCAAACCTAGCATGTTTGGAATTTCTAGAACACACACAAGTTATGAAATTTTTTTAATTTTTTTTGCATGTGGCCAGTTTTCTGATCACCATCTGGGTGCACTTACCCCTTCAATTCTACTTAGAAAATGTTAAGCTATTATGAAATTTTGTGATGTAATATAGAATTAGCAAAGAGTTTGCATTGATACTATTATATTTTTTAATTTAGATTATACAATTATAAAATTTGTAATTTGGTATGGTTTTACATAGTATTTGACTGAAATATTTATTTTATTTTTTATTATATCTTTTAAATTGAAGGAAGCACAATAGATTAGAAATGATTGACTTGGTTGAATTTATATTCTATAATTAAGCTTAACATATATTACGGTGTTAAGAATAGAAAATATATGTAGAATATAACCTTGGTTGGTAGCCCCACATTTGAGTTTGTTGACTCATTGGACTCTTTTACTCAAGGCATTATTTGTAGTGGATAGAGAAAAGTTGAATATCAAGTGGTCAATAGAGAATGTTACTCTATGAGACTTGCATGATGATGAGCTATCCTATTGCAATGATTTAGTCTATAAGATTTACTATTTTATTATACAATTACCATTGATGCCAATCATATTTATTGGCATGGATGATAGTCATAAAGTAACTCTATAATCATATAAATAAAGATTTAAGCTTTACAACATGGCTACCATACATACCCATAAATCTTGTAATGTTCGTAAATTTTATTGATATAAATGGTAACCATAGTATTTGTGTCAATAAAGATTTTCTAGTTCATCGTATGGTTATCTGTCATGTCCAATATATTATTTTTGATATATATCATAAAAATTGGCGAATGTTTTAAACGAGTTTGGTAAAATATTGATAAAATTTCTAGCTTTCAAAATAAATGCTACATAATAATATGAGACTTCGATATAGCTTTACTACTTCATCCTATGACTACCATTCATGTACAATATATTATTTTTATAGTGTATCATTAAAATTCTATAAAATAGTGAAAGTTTTAAATGAGTTAAGTAAAATATTTGAGGCACAGGCTTCGCAAGGTCATAACTTTTGACCCATTTACTCGATGAAGATGGAATCTGACACTGAGATGCATCATAAGGAGTTGTTTTGATTGCCGACCCAACCTAGTTTGGTTGGACTCCATCTTGATCAATTTTTAGGGCCAGATTCCTTCATCTTGGGTTTCAAAAATGGGATTTACTGTTTTTTATATTTTAGTTTTTATTTTTTCAAATTTTAGAAAGTTTGTTTTCTAGATATCTTTGATTATGTAATTTCTTTTTCTTTATAAAGATGGAAATTTGTGTCATATCTAATTATTTTAGATATTTGGAAGTCTCTGTGTTTTTTTGAATAAGTTTGGAAATTACCAAAAATGGCAAATTCTAAAAGTTGTTAAAAATGCCAAAAGGGGTAATTTTTGATTGGCTACATATTGTAAGTTTTTTTAGTTGTACAAATAGAAGGGAATAAGGAGATAGAGAAAAAGTTGACCCACTCTCTTGTTTTGATTGTGTTTTCACCAATGATTATTGTTATACTTTAAACTGGCTACATCGATATTGATAGAATTTCTACCTTCCAAAAAAAATTGAATGAATATGGGACTTCAATATCACTTACATCAATGTAGGCTCTACTATAGTGGTTGTGTACATTTATATTATGTATATTTCGATATTAATTATAAAAAAAAAATTGTATATAAATTTTTGGTCTTTAATTTGTAAATATTTAATTCAATAACATTTTTTATGACATCTTATAAATTATAAATTAAACATGTGTAAGTTGGAACAATTTGTTGAACAAGGTTTATTTAGAGTTTGTATATTTATCAAAATTGATCTTAAAAATGTCAAAATAATATCAAGCCATCTCTTACCTTTCTAGAATGTAATTTTTCTACATTTCAAAAAGGATAAGACTTTGGTCTCTAATTTATTTTGCTAGTAACACTATTTTTTTTGGTCAAAAATCTATAAATAATATTTTTTTGTCATTAAGATTCGAAATAAAATAGATTTTTGTTCTAGCACTTATTATATACACATTTAAAATAAATTAATTAGTTTCCAAAAATAATATAGGATTGAGCACTCCAACATTCTTTTTTAGGATGTGTCCACTTTGAAAACTAATATAAAAATTATATATTCATAATAAGCCTAGTAAAAAAATTAGGCAAATTACATAATGTTGGATAATTTTTTATTGAAGTGATTGTTGAAATAATTTTTAAAAATAGCATTTTAGAGGGAGAACACATGATGATATATTATAAAAAATTATATATTCATTAAAAATCTAGTAGTATATTAGACATAAATTCTATAATGTTAATTATTTTTTTATTGAAGTGATTTAATTGAACATTTTAGAGGAAGTACACAAGAGGGTATGTTATATTTTTTTTTGGATTGAAATAGGAATACTTTATTTACTCCCCTATTTTGAACCTCTTTATCTCTACAATTATGTAGTTTAGAAAATAGATTAAAAGTACTAAAAATCTTGTTTTTCTTACCTTTTCAAATTTTAAGCATACTATTTTCAATTTCTCATCTAATATTATTTTAAACTAATTTCAATGAAAAAATATTTACTTTTGAACTATTTTCGGTACCCCTATTCTATACACATACTTAACTTATTCTATAAGACTCCATAATGAAGATCTATACCAATTTATTTAATTCCCAATATTTGTTTGACTTCTTCAAATTTGAATTCATTATTTCTTCTAAACAAAATGATACATATAGTCTATTTATTTTATTTTAAATATTACTTTATAAAAGTATTTATACTCTCTCAAATATTATATCCAACATATTATTTATTATTTTAATTTAAATACACCCTCCAAAAACCTTAATTTTCTATTATATAAAGTAAAATGTACCTACCTCGTTGTTAAATCCATAATTTGTATATAAGATATAAAAATTTATTGAAATCATAAAGACCCCCTAACACAAAATAATCAAGAAATTAAAAAGAGAAAATATAGTTTGATTCGATATAGAATAGAGCATAGTGAGCTACAACAAAACAAAAGAATAAAATCAAAAGAAATTTCCATGAATCCCTGGAACATGGGAGAAATTCCTATAGCCAACAACCACATTAATAGCACATATCCTTATGAAAATAATGAAACATAGATTTACATGAATACAAATAAATTATTTGCAATACTACTTCAATAAGAAATTAGAATGGAGGATGTCACTTTGTATAATGAGACTTCCATAGGTTTATTTATTGTACAAGATAAGGGAAGGCTAAGAAGAAGTGAGGAAGAAAAATCTAGGCTGAGTGGTTTCATTGTGGGGCTCAAGACATTCTTATAAATAATACATACAAATGGTAGCGGGATTAGTTAAACAAATGTTATGTAGTGGTTAGTATTTATCATCTTTATAGTATTGTAATAATGAAAAAAATGTCTAGTTAATAGATTAGTTATAAAATATCAATTTGTACATACATTTCAACAATAATCAAAGATAATATATCTTTGATCTAAGTTTCACCCTAATTATATTTTTTCCTTAACTTCTATCCAGAGTCCTTAATCTAAGTCTAAGCCCAACTCTAACCTTAACTATATTGATTTTAAAATTATAATAATTAATAATAATTAAGATTAGAGCTATAATATAATTGATAATTATAACTTAAGTTATAATCATTTATTTTAAGTATAACCTTAAAATTACTAATTATAATCTTAATCTTAATTAATAATGATTTTTTAAATAATTAAAATAATTTTTAATTAACATCATGATTATGATATAATCGATGAAAATATTTATATTGTATAATTATTTTAAATTTTAAAATAATAATTACTATGTTCTAACTTAAAATTGTATAGGGTAAAAGTACAAAAATGTGTCACCCTTTTACAAAGGAAAACGCTAACACAACAATAACTATTCAATTTCGTCACCATAAAAGTGTCATTTGCATTTTGAATTTAAAGATGATGTAAACTAATTAAATGTGTAAAATTTGTTGAAGTTTAAGACTACTATTTTTCAAAAAAAAAAATGTCAATAATTTATATGTTTTTTTAGCTTTAAAACCCATTTTTTTATTGCTAAAAAACACTGAAAAAGAGGGGTTTTAGTTCCCACCTCAAAAGAAAATGTAAATCTTTTTTTTTTTCCAATTTTGATATGCATTGTAGATCACATTATTATATAGTGAATGAAAAAGAAATTAATTTTTGATGTATATTTTCTTTGTTCTAGCATTTGGAAGTTGAATACACGAGAATTTGACAGTTTTTGTCTCCCAGCACAATTTGTTATTCAGTTTATGATAATCAAAATACTAAAAATACCCTTTTGGAGAATACTCTCTCTTCTAGTCAACCATATTTTTTTCAACTTTTTTTGAAGTGATTCGATATTTTTTTTGTTTTTCAAAGCAGCCTGTTATTGAGCAAAAGAATACCAAGTTTTAGTATTTTTAATTTTTTATATATTAAATGTAATCAAAAAATTATAAAAATTATATGAGTAGAATCGTGACTTCGATCTATGGCTGCCACTTCTCATTCCACATAGGTTGTTCTAGCCATAAACGTTTCAGCCAGAAGGGTTTCAGCTAGAACTATTCAAAAATAGTTCTAGTCGGAACCCTTTCTGGACAGAATTGTGAGGGCCGACGCGACCGGTTGCTTGAACAACATATAAAAGAAAAAAAAAATCCATTAAAAAATCCAAAACAATCAAGTGCAAAAATAATAAGAGTTATTTTTGCAAAAAAACATTTCTTTTTCTCAAATAAAGTGGCATTTTGGAGCGAGCAGGAATATTATAAAGGGGCGAATATTTCTAATTTTATAAAGGGGCAAAGATTTTGATTTTTTTCTGGAAGGCATCCATCATTTCCAAGTTTTTTTTTTTAAATTATTTTTTCAATCGTTCTTAATTTACAATATTAGATGTTTTTTGGAAATTAAATATTTTTTAGATTAAATTTAAAACTTTATTTTATTATTCGTTAATTGAGCTTCAATCATTTATTTTCAATTATGTTATCTTAAATCGTTTTTTTAATTATTGTTATTAAAGCTATTAAATCATGTTCATTGTACATTGCATAGTCAAATGTAGAATCCAAGTAAACTTAATTTCTTACTCTTTAGATCAATGCTCTTATTTCTTGAATGTTGTTTTTTCATTTTCTAAATTTTGAAAATTGGAGTTTAAGACAAATGATCTAAATGGATGAAATTTACACATGTTTCATTTATTCAATTTAAAAAGTTTAAGAAAACAAAATTATTTATACATTTCATTAATCACATTTTGTTTGTTAAGAACAAGGAAAATTAACTAGATATAATGTATTTACTATATGAGTAGATTAATTCTTATAAATTTACATACTTAAAATTAACTAAATATTGAATTTGTAAAATATATTTAAACACTTTAATGAAATTGAGTATATATCCAACACTATTTAGTAATGAATTATATTATATTTTATTTCCTAATGCTTGACTCAAATTCTCTATATATTAGCTAAGTGATTTCGAGCAATTAATGTTATTAAATCATGTTCACATGTACATTGCATATAGTCAAATGTATCTAATTGAAGTATACTTAATTTCTTACTTTTTATCAATGCTCCTAAATTTCTTGGCCCTTATTTTTTAATTTTCTAAATTATAAAAATTGGACTTGAAGTCAAATGATCCAAATGGATGAAATTTACACATGTTAAGTTTAAGAATGCAAAATTATTTAAATACATTTCACTAATTACATTTTTTTGTTAAGAACCAAGGAAAAGTAACTAGATATATATAACCTTTTTAGTTCAAAGCACTAAATTTTGAAAGGTCATACAAAACGTAGTCAACAACAATCTGTTGTTGTTCAAGATCAACATGATGATGTTGAAGAAACATCTACTTAGGTATGAGATGATTTTTTTTTCTGGTATAGAAAATTTGATGGAAATGGATGAAGATAGTCTTTTCAATGAAATTCCATCTAAAGATATGATACCTAAAAGCACATTAAAATTGCATTGTATGAAATTGTGGGATGATTATTTTAAAAATACGTCTATTATTGGAAGAGAACAATTATTTGCTAAGTTATTTAGGAAAAGAGAAATGAAACTTGTTTTGGAGTTGTTGGATGTTGGTAATAAGAAAAGTTCTCTCGATACATTACTAAAATAAGTTATAATTGAAAATTTATAAGAAGCATTGAATTGTATTGACAACACAAGTCAAGGTGTTGATTTAAGTGTTGCACGTAGAGCATTGATGACTATGATTACTAGTAAGAAATTGACTTGTAGAAAAAAATTTAATGCAATTTCTCAATTAATGCATGTATCTAGATGAACTGCTCAAAGATACCTTAGGAAGAGAAATATGTTGGATGAAAATATTGAAAAGAATTGGGTAAATATCTGTAGGGTTCCTAGAAAAGAAAAAATTTCTAAAGATGTAAAAAGACAAGTCATTGATTATTAGACCAACCAATCTCATGTTTCTTCCAATAGAAGGGATACTATACAGATGATAGATGAAGATGGTAAAAAGTTACACATCCAAAACATTTCTTAGATACAACACAAAGTGAATTTTTTGAAGCATTCAAGTGAGAATTCTCAGATGTAAAGATTTGCCAAAGGATGTTTGAGAGATTGTGTTCTTTCTTTGTACGCATAAATAAGGCACATGAAACTTGTTATTGTCAAAATCATGTTGAATTTCATCTACACTTGCAGTCATATAAGAAGTTCATGGCAACAATTAATCCAAATCTAGTCATTCCTATAGGTACAACACAATTTGTGAAGTCTATTTTATGTGATAAATTAGAAGATTCAGATGAGTTCAAAATACAATGTATAAAAGGTGAATGTAAATATTGTGGATTTTTTAGTAAGTTTGTGTTGCAAACTAAGAATATTGATATTCATGCACAAGTTATATGGAAGAGATTTGAATATGAGACATACCAAAGTAAGTCAGGGACTGAATCCAAAAATATTATGTTGAAAGAGAGTGAATTGCCCTACATTCAATTTATAGATAGAATTCATAATATGATATATCCACATATTCAACATTGTCATGGTGCAAGATGGAAGGCTAAACAGTTTCGTGATTCAAAGAATTGTTTTCCACCATGTTCTTTCAATTGTAATTTTCTCCAAGAACTATACATTTAGTCCTCACACAGAAATTCAAAGTCAATATTATCATTCTAATCAAGTTACAATATTTGTACAATTTTTCTATAGACATTCACAATTTCATGTGGATGGTATAGAGAGTACTAAAAATGAACACATTATCATCAAGGAGGTTCATTTCTACATCAGTGATGATATGTGTCATGATAGGAGCTATGTAGCACATTGTTTTGGAATGATTTTTGAAGATATTAAATATCAAGGGATATAATGTACTCAACATTGGATGTACATTAGATTTGAAATTGATTATTTAAGTTGATTTTTTTCTTATATATGATTTGATTGTATATAACAGGTCAAAAGTTTATATATATATATATATATGTGTGTGTGTGTGTGTGTGTGTGTGTGTGTGTGTGTGTGTGTGTGTGTGTGTGTGTGTGTGTGTGTGTGTGTGTGTGTGTGTGTGTGTGTGTGTGTGTGTGTGTGTGTTATTCATGTCAGGGCAATTTAAGTCTGCAAAATATTTTAACTAGTTATCCCTACAACAAGCTCGACGTAGCATAAAGTTTATGTGGAACTTATTTGAGAGTGGACATGGAAAAGGAGAGAATGATGGAGCAGGAGTATGTGTGAAGCTTGCACTTCGCCAACATGAACTTGTATGTAGATTCTCTTCATATTTGTGTATAGATTTAATTCTCTTCATATTTGTGTACAATTTTAATTCTCTTCATAGATTAATTTAAATATATATATGTATGTACATGGGTTGTTCAATTTTCTAAAGCAAGAGCTTCTGTACAGGTAACACCATACGCAACTCTAATGATATTATTGAATGGTGCAAAAATCATTTTGTTGGTCGTTGTGTGTGTGTGTGTGTGTGTCTATATATATATATATATATATATAATTTTCTTTAACATTCAAGTGTTCTTGAATTATTTTTAAAATTTGTGCATGTGTGTGTGTATATACATGCATATGTGTGAAATGAACTAAAATTGACTAAATAATTTGTATTATAAGATATTGATTGATCAAATCCTTATAATTGTCAATCAATTAATGGTATTAGAATTTTTCATCAAGTAATGACTATAGGATTTAGCAAGCCTCGTGTTATTCTTGCAAGAGGAAAGTCACGCTTTTGTGTTAATTGCATTGTGAACAACACAGATACTCATTGTCAAAATATTGCTAATGGATATTTTTTGCAATGGGAAATGAAATAATTTTACACAATGCCTCCTTACGAAGATAGTGACATTATTGATATTTATGATCCTATATATTTAGTTGATTATGAATGTGTCTTTGATTTAGTTGTTACAGGTGCATGCATGCATATTTTCTAAATTATATATGTACATGTGTACAAATTTTTTAAATTCTTATTTAATTTAATATTGTTAAAAAATAATTTATAAATGTAAAATAAACTAATATTTCTTGAAATATATATACATGTGTATTTTCATAGGTGATGTTTTTGTAGTGATTGGTGATCCTGACAATACTAAAAGTGTAGATTATTATCTACTGAGATGCACACAACCAAAATGCAAGTTATTGGAATCGGTCAGTGATGATGATGGGCAACAATATCCCACTGGTTCATTTGTTGTTAAAGACAACTATTATCAGCAAATAAAGATAGATACAAATGGTGTAGCATTCGTTGATTATATGCATGGCCAAAAAGTTCTACACTATAGCCACTTCGTAATAGTGACCAAATTGTAGTTGGAGACATTGCCAAAAAGAGGACATTGCAACCAAAAGTGGAGGTTGCCTATTGAAGATCATGAAATAAAATTAGAAAATATAAAAGATAGGGAGGATCTAGATTATATGTACTAGGAGCTTTAAGTTCACTTGTCATGTTTGAACAAGTAAATTATATTAGATAGGTCTTATTTTGATAAACTCACATATATATAGATATTTATAGACATGTGTAGCAATTTGGATAACTTGTGGAAGTTTAGTATTGTTGATGCATTTATTTTACGTTTTATACTTTGATTTTACATGTTTTATTCTTAAATTAAATATTTTGTGTCTATGCATTGAGCATGTATACATATTGATTTTAGTTTTTAATTTTATTTATGTGTATGGATTCAATTCATTACATGTTGTCTTAAGGGGTCATTTAAACACATGTATGGATTCATTTATATTTGTACACATGCATGGATTCATTTTATTCATCTATGTATTCATTTAATTTATATTTACACATGTATGGTTTCATTTAATTATTTTGTATGGATTCATTTAATTATGTTGTTGTAAGGTGTTTTAAGTGGTCTTAAGGGGATATTTGCATCATGGATATAAGTTCATCAAATTTAAATATATAGATATAAGTTCATTAAATTTTTTAAGTTCATTAAACATACATAAACACTTAACTAAAATGAACAACTAATTATGTTGTCTTAAGGTGTTTTAAGTGGTCTTAAGGGGATTTAAGGGGATATTTGTGTCATTGATTCTTTTATATTTTTACACATGCATGGATTCATTTTTTTCATGTATGTGCATTCATTTAATTTATATTTACACATGTATGGTTTCATTTAATTATTTTGTATGGATTCATTTAATTATGTTGTTGTAAGGTGTTTTAAGTGGTCTTCAGGTGATTTAAGGGGATATTTGTGTCATGGATATAAGTTCATTAAATATTTGAAGTAAGTTCATTAAATATTTACATAAAAACTTAACTAAAATGAACAACTAAAATATACATAAACACTTAACTTTCACATACACATACACTTAACTAGAACACTTAACTAAATTCAAATGACTTAGAGATTCTATCATTTAAACACTTAACTTTCAAAAACGTAATCTACCTATATATATATATAAGTAAGTGCAAAGTAGTATGAAATGTAGATCTATCTAACACACACACACATATATGTCTATCTATGGCATGTACACATGTATTAAATGTCTAGTACACAAACACACATGAAATATGGAAAATAAATATCTAGTACACATATGCATATGAAATGTCTAGAAAATGTGTGCACATGCACATATATATAAACAATGGGTCACTCGGGGCCCTGTTCTGAACCATGTCCTGATCCATGCACTTGCAATAGAGTATGCACGCATAAAATCATACATTAAACATTTAAATCATGTACTACAATAAAAAAATTAAGTAACATAGATTAAGAAAATTTTCACGTAGACAAACATACATCTGAAGACTCTCTAACATCACCACCATGTGCATGTAGGATTCTAGGATGTCTATGTGATGAGGAGTGCAACCTGCATGATAGTGGTCCATCCTACAATGTTCAAATTTTGTTAGATATACATACACATATATTTATAACTTGGAACCTCACCCTTTAAATATAGAACTTAAATATTTAAAATAAAATATTAATTTAAAGTTATAATGTATACCTATGTCTCCTGATGAATGGGACCGGTGGCAATGTGCAAATCCTCAAACATTACCCCATGCATCTGCAATAGAGTATGCACGCATTAACTCATATATTAAAAAAATTTAATTTGAATACTAAAGTGAATTTTTTTAAGTAACATATATTAAGAGCATATGTGTAGACAAACATACCTCTAAAGGGTCTCTAACATCACCACCATGTGCATGCAGGATTCTAGGATGTCTATGTGACAATGAGCCCAACTTGCGTAATGGTGCATCCTACAATGTTGAAATTTTGTTAAATATACATACACATATATTTATAACTTGGAACCTAACCCTTTAAATATAGAACTTAAATATTTAAGATTCAATTAATTTAAAGTTATAATGTATACTTGTGTCTCTCGATGAACAGGGTTGATGGCAATGTGCAAATCCTGAAACATTGCCCCCTACGCCTGCAATATAAATTACACATGAACTCACATGTACATTATATAAAAATTCATTGTTAAGTTTTAAATATATATATATATATATATAATTTATTTTAAAGATCAAATCGAATCTACTTGAACATGTACATGTACATGGTAGTAGATAAACATACCTCGAGGTCTCTAACACCTCCATCGTGCGTATGTTGGACTTTACAATGTTTACAGGATGAATGGTTCATCTTGCACAATTCTTGCTCATCCCAGACAATGCACATATTTTGTTCGATATATATATATATTTTAAATCACTTGAAATTATTTAATCAACACCTAGATATCTGTTTAAATAAAACTTAAAACCAAAAAAAAAAAAATTTAAAATTTATATATACCTGTGTCTCCTGATGAACAACTGGGTCAGTGACAGCATCCAAATCTCCATACATCGATCCTAACATGATACCCTATATAGTTCAAAAAATACAATCCAATATATATAATTCATTTAATCTATGTAGTTCATGTGTACAATCAAGTAGAGCTATATTAAAATTCTAAATTAAAATTTATAAATTATATATTATAATTCATAGCTCTCCTACAGCATGTAAGGCTCGTCTGATCTTGCTTATGTCAGAATCATGCAAGGAGCCCACTGCAACATGATCCCCCTCACTATCTGGCTCCATAAGCATGGTAGTGAACATCCCTGAAAATCTAATACCAGGTACTATGGCTTGATCAACTGATGTATAAATAGGAGGAGGAGGTGTATCCTGACCAACTGTTGTATGCTGGGGTAGGGTAGTAGGATGTGTCATAGTGGTAGGCTGAGAATATGTATGCTCACAACCACAACTAGAAGCACCCAATCTACCAAGTACACGCCTAACAAATCATGGGGCATCCTCTAGTGGGATCCCATGCTATGTAGCAATGACTTGATATGAATCCAAGAGATCATTGGATAAGCATATGCTCATTTGTCGTAAAGGATTTATGTCATGCATGCATGCAGTATCCATCAACGATGGTATGTCTACTCAAAAATACGGACCATCACTCATTGATGCATCATGAATGCTACTATGAGAGTGCAACAAATATCTACCCACCTGATCTGATGTCATCTCGTCCACCTGTGTGGCTATAGTAGCAATACTGGAAAAGATGGATTGCCGAGTGTCATTTGGTACACTATCTGTAGCATGTGCTAGGTTCACAATCTTGGGAAGAACCACAAGGTTTGGACCAATCAATGTCTATTTATTAATGGGTGGGGCTGCACTTGGTCATCTAAACTTATCTGGAAATCTCCCCTTCCCTTGCCCAGTATGTTTTAGAAAATCGGTGTAATCAACATCATCCAAAAAATGAAACTCTACAAATAATTGTTTGCAGAAATAAAGGGGCAACTCATCCTTTTGGGGCCACCTATGATGAGTGGCTAACCATCTAGGATATATAAAATGTGCTACTAGTTCATCTGTGCACCTATTAGACATTTAACCCTTCACTCTACCAAAGGCATAATAATGAGGAAACATGGTTTTCACATCAGCTGTGGAAACCCTATGATTCATTGTTTCCCATTTCACTGTACCACGTACACTTTGTCAAAGGGATCTATAGAACTCCTCTGCATTGACCTCATCATATGGATTATAATCTTCAACGAGGTCAATCATATAAAGTAGCTCCTCTCTAAAAATCTCACCCCTTTGTTTATTTGTTTCATTCCGCATATTTCCCAGTGTGATATTTAAATGATCCAAGGCACATTGGAGTGCCTCTGTTATCTAATTGTAGAGGTGTTGTCTCTCTTATGGAGTTGTGGCAGACCTTTGTGATGTCTTCTCACTCCCATGAGGATGAAAACTAGGCTCAGAATTACTAGTGTTATGTGATCTAGGCTCATCAGACATGATGTGAGTGGGTAATGTAGATCTATATACATATATATATATATATATATATATATCTGCACATGTCCATGTATGTAGTACACATTACATAATAATTAAAAAGGTATACATACATTTAAATCATTTTAAACATATTTAAACATGTAAATTAAAAAAAATTAGATATACAAAAAAGAAATTTAAATGTCATAAATGCATACAAGTCAAAATTTTCTAGATATAAAGACAAATTTAAGATAAATTTCAAGATCTATGCACAAAAGAAATTTAAATAACAACTATAAATTTAATTTTAAATTTTAATTTATGTCTAATTTACAATTACATATATTTGCATATAAAATAATTAATTAGAAAATTGGTCAAATTAAGTTAAATTAAGACAAATTAAGTCAAATTATTTTACAATTGCATATACAATTTAATTAATTCCGACACATGTCTTATGCAGTACTAATAGGTCCTAAGAGGTGCAGATGTGCCAAAAGGGGCCTTGTGTGGTCCTAAGGGGTCAACCATGTGTTAGAACCATGTGTGATCCCTTAGGACCACATAAGACCCCTTGCAACACCATTCAGTCTTATGTGGTCCTAATAGGTCCTAAGAGGTGCAGATGTGTCGTAAGGGGCTTGTGTGGTCCTAAGGGGTCACCCACATGTTAGAACACATGCGTGACCCCTTAGGAACACATAAGACCCCTTGCGACACCATTTGTTCTTATGTTCTCCTAATAGGTCCTAAAGGGTGCATATGTGTCGTAAGGGGCCTTGTGTAGTCCTAAGGGGTCACCCATGTGTTAGAACACATGTGTTGCCCCTTAGGACCAAATAAGACTCCTTGTGACACCATTTGGTCTTATGTGGTCCTAAGGGTTGCACATGTGTCATAAGGGGCCTTGTGTGGTCCTAAGGGGTCACCCATGTGTTAGAACACATGAGTGATCTCTTAGGACCACATAAGACCCCTTGCGACACCATTTTGACTTATGTGGTCCTAATAGGTCCTAAGGGGTGCACATGTGTCGTAAGAGGCCTTGTGTGGTCCTAAGGGTTGATATAAAATAATTATATACCCCTTAGGATGTATACATACACATACATACATACATACATACACCTCAGGATATCCTATCAGGGGTCGTGTGTGATCCTGAGGGGTGTGTGACCTGTCGAGATCACACATGACCCCTGATAGAATTTCCAGAAGTGTATGTATATCGTAAGATGTATATAATTATTTTATGTGTATTTATGTATGTATATGTGTGTATTTGTGTATGTGTATGTACATGTATTTGTGTATGTATGTATGTAGACCTATGTATGTATGTTTATGTATGTATGTATGTATATGTATGCATTTTTATGTATGTGTATTACTAAGGTGTACATATAATTATTTTATATGTATGTATGTCTATGTATGTATGTATGTATGTATGTATATTTGTGTATAGGTATGTATGTATATTTGTGTATGTTTGTGTATAGGTATGTATGTGTATGTATGTATGTAGGTTTGTATGTATGTGTATGTATGTGTATGTATGTGTGTAGGTATGTATGTAAGTATGTGTATGTTTGTGTATGTATTTGTATGTATGTGTGTATTTATGTACATGTATGTATTTATTTTCTAATATTCTAAACTAATATGATAGAATAAATACAAAAAATGTATATATATTTTTTTAAATTATTTTTAAAAAAAGCAATATAAACTAATATGATAAAATAAATACATTTAAAAAATAAATAAATAAAAGGTACTTACCACTGAAACCCTTCTGATCGAATCTCTGGGAATTTTTGTACCCTCCTACTAAACTCTAAGCCACTCAATGTAAAATGAGGGGCTTGGGTGGATTCCAACTCTTATATAGGGCAAGAGGGTTCCGACTGGAAATGTTCCAGCTAGAACCCTTCCAATCGGAAACACCTTGCCACACGAGCATTACGTGATTGTCGAAACCCTTCCGGTCGAAACATGCAATGTTAGCCCAAAGTGTATATAGATCCGTATGATCACCCTATAATTATGAAATTATAATAATATATATAATTCTAATTCTATATTAAAATTATAAATATTTCAACTTAATTTTAATCATAATTTTAAAAATTAAATCCACAAACATTTAACCATTAATCTTTGAATCCCACATTCAAAACCATTTTTTCTTGTGTTCAAGCATAAATCTATTCCCTAGGAAGTTTACAAAGGTCGATTAAATTTTTAATCCAAAATAATCATCAACATTGTTAAAAGTTTGTGCGACATTCTTGGACCCAACATAGTGGAAAGCAAATCGAAAAGCGTCTTGAAAAAATGTACGCAAGTAAAAGTTTCATTCATAAATTATGATTATTGCTAATTGGTATATATATTCATAAATATCTTTAAAAATATATAAATTTTTTCACTATATATATAATTTAGTATTACATTATGTTAGTATATCTAATTATAATAAGAATTATATATTAATGTCATTAATATAAGAATACATTATAATATAATGGTAATAAAATATAATATTAATATAATATTAATAAAATATAATTAATATAATAATAATATACCCAATATTAATATGATGTATTACTAATTAAGTTTATGATTCAATTAGAGTTAGGATTAGTATTAAGTTATGATTACTTTTTAAATTCTCATTAGGTTAGGTTTTTTTAAAATCTTTAATGTAGCCTTATATTAAGGTTAAATTAAAGATAGGGTTAGATTCAAAGTTAGGTTAGGGTTAATTTCAATGTAATTGGATAAACATTAAGACTATCATGACATTTACAATTGAAAAAAAGGATAAGAAGTTAAAACTCAATTAAAATTGCACTTAAATGTTGTATTATTATATTATTTTTTCTAATATTATATTATTATTATATAATATTTAATTAAATTGTTTTCATTATATTTCAGAAAACTAAATTACATAAGGATTACCCTAGTTAACTTTTATATTTTTAATGTTGTGTATATTATATATCGATTTTTAAAAAGTTTGATTAAATTTAAATCCTTTAAATTTAGAATATTTTTTAAAAGATAAATAGAATTTGTTAATATTTGTTTGGTGGATGTGTAAAATAAATTTGATAAGAAAATTTAAACATGCTAAATATTATTTGAACGTACCTTAAAAAATATCAAAAAAATTCATTCAAATAGTGGATCCGAAAATCCGCTAATAAGATGTAAGTTTTTCAAGCAAAATTTTTTTTTTTATAATTTACAAACCTAAAAATCATGCATCTTAACTTTATAAAAATTAAAAAATATAGATCAAAACAAAAAAAAATACATAGTTCATAAAAGAAGTTAAATCTTGGTTATTACATATTCAAAATATGTTGTATTCAAGTGTTGTTAAATGGATTCAAAGAATTGAACTTATAATTCAAGAGAGTGTAGTTTATATTATATAAAAACATAGTCAAGAGATGAAAATAAATGCGCATATAATTAAACAAGAAATATAGCTCAATATAAAAGAAACTAATTTTCATGTAGTAACATGGTTTCTAGTAGAATTTATATTATGCATTTTGTAAGCATTGATAAAGAAATGTTTTTTTTATAAAAGAACTTTTAGATATATACAATAAATAAATAACAATAAAATTATATTTAATGAGAGTTTAGACAAATCTTTTATGGTTATAGGTTATTAGTAATTGCCATTAGGCTAGTACTATTGGTTTTCCACCAATTATTTCTATGAATTTTTTCTTATGATGATTTTTTAAGTTTCCATGAATTTTTTTAGGCAAGTTTTTAGGTATTAGTATGTTTAAAGATTCTTATCAAATTTATTTTACACATCCACCAAACAAATATTTAACTTGAATTATCTAAAAAAATATTTAACAAATTATTTAGATTTTGTATTTAAATCTTTTAAAGATTTATATAAATAAATAAAATTATATATAATATAAAAATCATAATTTAAGAATATAATTTTAATTATATGCAATAAATTAATACCAAAGTTCTAATTTTTATAGTAATAAATTAATAAATAACAACAATATAATAATAAATATATACAAACTTTTACAATATAATTATAATACAGTAACAATATAATAATTAAAATACATAATTAATTAATAATTTTTCATAATTTAGAATTTAGAATTATAATTTAGGCTTAAGTTAGGTTTAGTGTTTAAGTAATGTCAGATATAGTTTTAAATTATAATTAGTATTACAATAATGGTAAAATTAGAGTTATAATTCAACTAAACTTATATCAACACTAACCCTAATTTATCCTAGAATAGTAAGTTTAATCATCAATATTACCTCATGTTCCATGCGGCTACTTAAGTGGAGCCGTATATATTTTTTTATTATAATTAGTATTACATTTATGATCAAATTAGGATTAAAAAAGATAAATAAGCTTTCAAGTGAAAAGAGGTGCATAAGGTGAAATAAGCCTCAAGAAATTACTATTATAGGGCTATGGTTTAATTAAGATTAGGTATTTTTTTTTTTTATTATAATTAGTATTACATTTATGATCAAATTAGGATTCAATTAGGGTTATATTTCATTATATCAACCCTAATCCTTATCCCAAGCTTTATCTTAGAATAATAAATTTAATCATAAATGGGTAGTCATCACTTTCTTAAAACTTTCTTAATGATTTTGTTTCAACCTAGTGATCCAATTTTAGATTGTCTTAATTTAATTATAAGAATATTATTAATATAATGTATGGTAATTGGTTTATTATTTCTAAATTTGATCATGTAAACATTTATTTCATCAATTTTTTTATCATATTCTATGATTCAACATCCAGATGAGTTAGCTAGAGAATGAAATTTATCTTGAACGAAATTTATCTAAATAGTAAGATTATGTTTCAAATAATTTTAAATTTTAAAGTTGGCAAATATTTATTCACATTTTTAGGATTAATTCAATGAATTAGAAATTATGACTTACAATATTCAACCACGAAAAATTCAAGCATTATAACAAAATTCAACCATGAAAAATACTGATTAACATAGAATATCCGATGCCAAATCAGTCCCCAAGAAGTTCAAAGGAAACCGAGGTATCCAACTAGCGTGATGATAATCCCATAAACCCATCATGTAGCTTCATGGGACAAGACAATGCCAAGCAAAAAAAACCAATAATTACCAAAGCTGCCAGTCGAACATAAGGTATCCCTTCCCTAACCATTTGGGAACATAATTACACAAGAACCCAAAATGATCTCACCCATATAAATTGCCAACCAACGTGCCACAAAGCTAAAAGATAAAGAAAGACCAAAAGACAATCTCCAAAGAAACAAAAGAAGAATGAAGATATCCATCAATAGGGGTATCCATAATATTAAAAAATGCAGCCATAGAACAAACATGAGAATCGACCCAAATCCCATTCACTATCAAATAAGTGTCAGCTAGGCTTAAATTGCCCCTCCATCCTCCATACTTAATAAGGAGCTACTACCAGAAATAGCTAGAACAAAGATGTTGTCATAAGGCAAGACAACATCCCCCCTATAGCCATACAAGGAAGTAAACTTCCCACAAAGCAAGGAGATGGGGGAGGACAATCAAACAAAAGGTAGATCAATCCAAAAAAATAGAAACCACAACAAACTCTTTCCTTAATGAGGGGATTCTCCCAATAAATATTAATAACAATGAAATTGCCCCAAAGGCCACCACCCTCATTATAGGCACTTATGAAAGAACAACCACACCAAGAAAGGGGAATGAACGAAGTTTCTAAATGGAAGGACTGTTAAGAGAGAAGTTTCATGCAGGAGATAGGAAAGTCCAAAGGGGCAAGTTCTATATAAACAGCACCTTCACCAACAGCCTTGTTTGCAAGAAAATCCGTGAAAACATTAATCTCTCCAAAACAATGCGAAATAGAGAAAGTTGAAAAACCATTAAGTTGGAGGATAATGTGCTCCAAAAAACATTGCAAGTGCCAAGAAAGACACTTTTTGCTAGCAACCGCCTGAAAGACCAGCATTGAATCACCTTCAATAACAATATCCTTGATGTTTAGGGAAAGAGCAAGATCAAGTCCAAAGGATAAAGCCTGAAACTCAACCATGTTATTAGTGCCATAACCAATATATTTACCAGCTGGTTTGATGATTTTTGAAGAGTGATAAAAAATAATTACCCCAATCCCATGCCTCCCCGGATTTCCCTTCGAGGACCCATCAAACTGAAGTTTGAATGAAGGGAAAGGAGGAGGACTCCAATTAGCCATCTTACACTTAAGAAGCAAAGAAAATCCATCTGATATAACCCCATGAGAAGGCATCAAATGAAGTGAAGACCATCGCCAAGTAACCCAATTTTCCCAATGAGAAAAGGACCTGAGATGATCTAAATTTTTAGGAATGAAAGAAAGCACCACTTCACTAATAGAGGCTTGAATTTTACCAATTATGTCTGCCAAAGATGCAGACTTATGTTTGAAGATTCTTGAATTCCTTTCAAGCCAAAGATTCCAAATCACCAGAGATGGAGCAACAACCCAAAGAGATGAGTGGAACAAAGAGGGAAACAACAAGGGCTAGGAAATAAATTGTGAAAGTATATTTGAACAGAGAGTAGAAGACCATCCTAACATACCAAATAGCCAATACCAACATTCAGAGGCAAAAGGACATAGCAGGAAAAAGTGATCCACCGATTCCATACAATAACCATATAAAACACAAGGAAACACTATTTTAATCCCAAGCCTAGCCAATCGCATTCCAGTAAGGATTTTATCTTGGAGTGCCAACCAAGCAAAGGCCCCTGCTTTTGGAAGAAAAGAAGGATGCCAGAAAAGCTTAGTAGGCCAACAAAAAGACATAGGGGTCTGAACCAAATAATTGTACCCCTCTTTTACCGAATAAGAGCCTGTAGCATTTTTAACCCAAACCAAAGAATTCTCCTTGTTATGGAAAACTAAAGGTCTCCTATGAAATTCTTCTACAAAAGCTAAAATAATATCATTATTAATAGACAGGGGAGGGATATCCTTCCATTTAGCCACTAAACATGGACCTGAGATGACAATGTTAAAATAATCTGCAACAAAAGGTCCCAAAAGATCCGATAGGATGTCTAGCAAAGGGACTAGTCATGAATAGCTAAGAGAGTAGGATGCCCATTCCAAACTTCATCCCAAAAATGGGCCTTTCTCCCATTATGGACAACCCAAGATAAATTTGGTAGGACCACCTCCCTACAAGAAATCAAAAAATTCCAAAATGCAGAACCCTTCATAAGGGATGTTGCAGTAAAAATCCTGTCTTTGGATGCTCCCCTTCAATACTTGGCAAGCATGATGGAGGCCCATTTACTATAGGGGGCTGCATATAACTTCCAAATCAATTTTTCCCCCAATGCTTTATTCTGAATAACCAGATCACAGATACCCGCACCCCCCAGCTCCTGGGGACGACAAATTTTATCCCAAGCAAGAAGAGGAATCTTCTGTTTCCCTCCCAGATTATCATTCCAAAGGAAGGTTCTGAGGGAAACCTTAATCTTCTTAATGACTTGAGAGGGATCCTATAGGATAGACATCAAATATGTAGGAATGGCAATCAAAACTGATTTGATTAGAAGGATCTTACCAGCCATTGTTAGCCACTTATGATTCTAGGAGGAAATTCTAGAGGTAATAGAATGGATAACTTTATCCCAAAAGGAGGTCTTATCTAATCCCAGAAAGAAAGGAATACCTAAGTACATACAAGGAAAAATCCCAACTTGAAAACTCCAAAAGTGGGCAAGATTGTCCCGAACTAAAGTGAGGACATTCACAAAAAAGACTTTGGACTTCTAATTATTAACCTTTTGACCAGAGAAGACTACATAATCAGAAATAATTTTCTTAATAACTCGAGCTTCCCTCATAGATGCCACCCCAAACAAAAGCGTATCATCAACAAATAAACAATGAGATTGTGAAGAAGGGAGGCCATCCACTCTGATTCCTGACCATAAACTCGGTGTTGTAGCATTAGATATAGCCCTTATTAATGCTTTTGCCAAAAGAATAAATAAAAAGGGAGATAAGGGATCTCCTTGCCTAATTCCCTGGGAGGAAGCAAAAAATCCTGAGGGAGAACCATTAATCAAAACTAAGAAGCGGGCAGAGGATATACATGAAAAGACCCACTTAACCCAACAACATGAAAACCCTAAACAATGCAAGACTACCACTAGGGACTGCCAATTAACATGATCATAAGCTTTAAGCATGTCTAGTTTAAGAATCATTGTTGATACCTTTTGCTGAGACATGGAGTGTATGATTTTGTGAGCTACAATAGCAATCTCAGAAGTTTCTCATTCAGGCACAAACCCACCCTGCTCCAAAGAAATTATCTAAGGAGTTCAGACAGCCTAACCGAAATTGCCTTAGTAAAGATTTTATACGAGACCCAGGAAAAAATGGAGCTGAATTCCACCAATATTTTAAGGAAGGCAAAAATGATTGATCCCTAAACCACATTGGCTCAAACATGAAAGGTAACTTTCTAGGAGCCCTATCCTCGAAAATATTGAACTAAATAGGGAAATGATCAAAACTAATAAAGGGGAGAATTGAGGATACAAAATCCTAACCCAAATTAAACCAATTATCCGAAACCATAAAATGATCCAGCCTTTCCAAAATCTGACAAAAGTCCCTTCGCATATTAGTCCATGTAAATGACCCATTAAGAGGTTTACAATCAACCAAATTCAAGGAATGAATGAAGTTGCAAAAGTCTAACATAGCATGTTTATTAGGGATGATTCCCTCAACCTTTTCATCCATACTAGTAATTGCATTAAAATCTCCCCAAAAAATTAGAAAAACATTCCACAGAGGAGTAGCAAGGGAAACCAAGAAATTCCAAAGTGTTCTTTTTTCTAGAACCCCAAAAGGACCATAAACATTAAATAACCAAAATTTAAAATTTGATGACCTGCTCTTAATTAGCCCAAGCATCCAATTAGATGAGGAAGAAATTAATGAGAAATGTATAGCAAAATCTCTCCAAAGAACTGCTAGCCCACCCGAAGCACCTGAGGAGGGAGATGAGTAAAAATTCCATACTTTCCAAGAAGAAAATAACCTGTCAGCCGAATACAAATTTAGCTTAGTTTCTTGTAACAACACCAAATCACACTTCATTAAGTCCAATTGTGACTTAATCAAGCGTCGTTTGTTAGGGGCATTTAAGCCCCTCACATTCTAGGATATAATCCTCATTGGTCCTGAGGGGAAGCATCAGCTCCTCTCAAAACATTCAAAGAAACTGTAGAAACCAATCCTATCGAAAAAACCTTAGGCTAACTTTATTTAGTAGCTAAAGCTCTTGTGAGAGGTGGACTAAAGGGTTTCTTTGATCTTTTCTTTTTGGAAATCTCCAAAGAAGAAAGAATAGTTGATAGGATTCCCGCATCAATTTCTAATTTGGTCTTAGTATGCTTGGGCTTGCGACCCCTTTTCCTTAGAGTAGACAAGGGTGAGGTAGGGAGAAGAGGGGTTTGTACCAAAGGAAGCCTGGGAGTGACCACCATAGGTGCCTTATCTACCCTAACCTCCTCCTTATCTGAGACCAAGGGAGCCAGAGATGACACAAGACCTAAAGCCACCAAAGCCTTATCCATATTGAGAAGCTCAAAAGAATTATTGGTGGGAAAAGAGGCCAAGTCATTTTCCAAAGTACCCAGATCAACCAAGATCGAAGAGATTATCTCATTGGCTAAAGGAGAATCAAGAGAAACCTTATTAGTATTAACAAAATCCTTAACCTGAGCAATGAGATGCTCGTCTGGAATAACATCAACCTCCACGGGTTTGTCACTGTCTATCAAAACCTCAGGGATTTGTGATGCAACTTCCAATAAAATGCCCACATCTAAAACAATATCAACACCCAAGTCTTTATGCAAAACATCAGGGATTCGTGACTCATCCCCTAACATATTACCCAACTCAACCACAAGCTCAAAAGACAATCTTGTGTTTAAAGTGATATTAGGATTTTTCAGAGGAGGAGCATTCAACCGCCCAATCCTCAGGGAAGGAACGGAATTTTTAGGAGTCGCTATTGAAACCCTAGAAGTGTAGGTCTTCTTCATGGGGGAAGGAGGATTAACAATAGTACCAACCAATTGGACTTTATTCTAGGCAAAAGCTTCCACATTCTCATCAAACGGAAGATTCACCTCCCCCCGAACCAAAACGAATGGATTTCATATGAAAGAACATTGGAGAATCCATAACTACAACAAAGCAACCAAAATCCCTAGAATCCCTGACCAGATTTTGATGCCACAAATCAAAAGGAGACTGAATGTTGCAGAACTTTGGCAGGGAGATCTTAGGGGAAGTTAAAACACAAATTTTGAAAACCAATGCCCCATCCTCAAACAATGAACAAGACAACAAAAATTTACCCAACGAATCCCTAATTTTTGTTAATATATCAGATTCAATAAATTCGGATGGTAAAAGTGGAAGTTTAAACCACATTGGAACCTATTTTGGGCCAACCCTAGAAGCTACTAGAAACAGTTTCTAGCTTTCCACAAAAATCAGGTTTTTCCAAGCCAAAAAAGTGGAGTACTCAAAGCCTTATCTCTAGCAGATTCAAAATCAAACACAATAATAAACAAGCTTGCAGAGAGAACATGAAAGTACAAAGTACCATACTAGTGTGCATGAAATTTATAATGAAGCTTGGATAGAGGAATAGAATCACCCCAAACTTGAATCACAACTGCCAAAGCTTGAAGATCAAGAGACTTCTTCCCCAAAATGGCATCCGAGGCATCAATCAATGGAAACAGAATCGGAGCAAGCTACGAGGGAAATTCCAAATTCTACAAATGACCTCCCAAATCCCTTGACAAATTCGCAAAGGCATTCACTAGGCGAGTCCGAGCCTTATTACCAAGAACCCTAGCATTCCAATTTTGCTTGCCCTTTTGCCATTTCCCCAAATTCTGAGCCCAATTTTGATGCCGCTGAAAAAACCCTTTGAAATATCCAAAAGAAGGGAAATAATACTGAGATGTTTTATCCTCCAAAAAATGAGCAAGCGAAGCCAAAACATCAAGCCATTTGCCCTCTTGAAAAACCCATTGCGACACATGCCCTGCTTGAGCG